>NC_083773.1:7178635-7298635 GCF_963514075.1 Conger conger
GTTCTATGAGCAGATGAGTCGGTTTTGGAGTGGGTCAGTCACACTAGGAGTGGGTCAGTGGATTGAGCCAGTGGTTATATGAGCCGGTCAGTCGCACTGGGAGTGTGTCAGTCGCTCTGGGAGTGGGTCAGTAAATTGAGTCAGCAGTTCTATAAGTGGGTCAGTCGCTCTGGGAGTGGGTCAGTGGATTGAGCCAGTGGTTCTATGAGTGGGTCAGTCGCTCTGGGAGTGGGTCAGTGGATTGAGTCAGCAGTTCTATGAGTGGGTCAGTCGCTCTGGGAGTGGGTCAGTGGATTGAGTCAGCAGTTCTATGAGTGGGTCAGTCGCTCTGGGAGTGGGTCAGTGGATTGAGTCAGAGGTTCTATCAGCCGGTCAGTCCACCGATGCACCCAAAGGGCCAGTAACCCACTCACCGAACCAGCGACCTACTTACAGAGCTGACACCCACTCCACTGCCCGACTATCAGAGTGAGTCACTCCCACCCCACAGCAGTGCTGTGCAGGGATACCAGGGCTATCAGACCCCCTACAGCGAAAAACACACCCAGTGACTGCACCACCCACCACCACGGATACTGCCAGAAACAGAATTTCAAAGACAAATTAATGTTGTTATTTTACAGTAAGGCATGGATAAATAAAGTTCCAGTTTAAAAAATGACTCAGCATATAGTCACCACCCATGCATCATTCATTAAGTCAGCGAACGATGCCTGGCTGGGCCGGGGGGGGGGAACAGGAGGGGTGGTGTTAGAGAGCTTTACCCATAATCCCCATGCATTCGCTGGCAACAGACAAGATGAGAAGCGAACAAAGAGGCACCTGTTCGTCGGAGCCTCCAGAGGCGAAGGAGTCCCCCGTCCTGGAGAAGGCCACACACGTCGCCGGGCCCTGGGGAGACACACGCAGCGTTAGGGGAAGGGGATCGGACCGCTGAGAGCACCTCCGCGGCCCCGTGCCGAATATCACCGTTTCACCCCGTCCTGCGGTCGGGGAACACAACACCGGCGACTCGCCCTGGCCAGGGTGACCCAGAACCTGTCCCTCACCCCCCCTCACACCCCCCCCCCCCTCCTCACCCCCCCGCCCGAGTGCCCAAACGGTGTGCGTTACAGTTCAGCCCGAGGGCACCACTAACTGAGCTCTCTAGGGACTTTTCACTGAGTCACAGCCCCCCTGAGCAACAGCCCAGACCGGATGCGTACACTCATACCCCGCCGTTACGCATCGGGTCCGGGGTCAAATCAGGACATGAACTGAAACTGAACTGATGAATGGAACCCTGGCCGAGATCGACTCGTATATCCGCCCAAGCAGTCCCGTCTCACGCAATGACTCTGTTCGAGCGCCTTTTAATGTGGATGCGAGCTGTGTGATTCGTTTTATGGCTCCAGGGGGGCATTTCAATGGTAAAATGGTTGGCATTTATATAGCGCCTTTATCCAAAGCGCTGTACAATTGATGCTTCTCATTCACCCATTCATACACACCCTCACACACACACACACCAACGGTGATTGGCTGTCACGCAAGGCACCAACCAGCTCGTCAGGAGCATTTGGGGGTTAGGCGTCTTGCTCAGGGACACTTCGACACACCCAGGGCGGGATCGAACTGGCAACCCTCCGACTGCCAGACGACGGCTCTTACCACCTGAGCCAATGCCGCCAATACATACACACACATGCGTACAGAGAGAACAAGGCCAAGGCTTATATAATGACTAAATGACTCATCTTTGTGAATAAGCTCGTAATGAGAATACTGTACAGAGAAACGGAATTGGCAGAGCCTTCCTGTGGCCGATGTTTCCTAACAGACCTGTCGTACATTTAATACTATAAGGATGTCTATAAGGACGCTCTTCAGCCTGGGTTGTGGTTAAACAGGTGTGGCACTGTCTCTCACATGACTCAAAATGCACTTCTGTTTTCTCACACCAGTCTGGATAAGAGCGACTACTAAATGACAAAAAAAAAAAAAAAAAAAAAAAAAAAAACAATTAAGTAATGACAGTATAGTAGTAGACGTTGGGGTGGGGGGATTAAATCAATTAATCTAATTCTAATTGAATTTAAAAATGAACAGCCCACATGACCCTGGTATAAACAGTATTATAAACAACAACAAAATACAGGAACATCCGACTAAAACACTTTCCACGTTCACACAGAACAGAGAAAGGTGCTTTTTTTAAGCCACGGCTATGGAGCTGGAGTGTACCGGAAAGCTTAAAAGGCCCCAGTGTTTACAGGAGAGACGGGACCCTCCTGCATCCTCCACCTGGCCACACACGAAGACTAAGAGGCCTTAACCAGAACACGGCTTCAACTGTGCACAGACCAGATACTCAACCTGAACAGGCCTTAACCAGAACACGGCTTCAACTGTGTACAGGCCAGATACTCAACCTGAACAGGCCTTAACCAGAACACGGCTTCAACTGTGTACAGGCCAGATACTCAACCTGAACAGGCCTGAACCAGAACACAGCTTTGACTGTGTACAGGTGAGATACTCAACCTGAACAGGCCTGAACCAGAACAGGCTTTGACTGTGTATAGGTGAGATACTCAACCTGAACAGGCCTTAACCAGAACACGGCTTTGACTGTGTACAGGTGAGATACTCAACCTGAACAGGCCTTAACCAGAACACGGCTTTGACTGTGTACAGGTGAGATACTCAACCTGAACAGGCCTTAACCAGAACACGGTTTTGACTGTGTACAGGCCAAATACTCAACCTGAACAGGCCTTAACCAGAACACGGCTTCAACTGTGTACAGGCAAGATACTCAACCTGAACAGGCCTTCACCAGAACACGGCTTTGACTGTGTACAGGTGAGATACTCAACCTGAACAGGCCTTAACCAGAACACAGCTTTCACTGTGTACAGGTGAGATACTCAACCTGAACAGGCCTTAACCAGAACACTGCTTTGACTGTGTACAGGTGAGATACTCAACCTGAACAGGCCTGAACCAGAACACGGTTTTGACTGTGTACAGGTGAGATACTCAACCTGAACAGGCCTTAACCGGAACACTGCTTTGACTGTGTACAGGCCAGATACTCAACCTGAACAGGCCTTAACCAGAACACGGTTTTGACTGTGTACAGGTGAGATACTCAACCTGAACAGGCCTGAACTAGAACACAGCTTTGACTGTGTACAGGTGAGATACTCAACCTGAACAGGCCTTAACCGGAACACTGCTTTGACTGTGTACAGGCCAGATACTCAACCTGAACAGGCCTTAACCAGAACACGGTTTTGACTGTGTACAGGTGAGATACTCAACCTGAACAGGCCTGAACTAGAACACAGCTTTGACTGTGTACAGGTGAGATACTCAACCTGAACAGGCCTTAACCGGAACACTGCTTTGACTGTGTACAGGCCAGATACTCAACCTGAACAGGCCTTAACCAGAACACGGTTTTGACTGTGTACAGGTGAGATACTCAACCTGAACAGGCCTGAACTAGAACACAGCTTTGACTGTGTACAGGTGAGATACTCAACCTGAACAGGCCTGAACTAGAACACAGCTTTGACTGTGTACAGGCCAGAAACTCAACCTGAACAGGCCTTAACCAGAACACGGCTTTGACTGTAGCTCTGTACAGGCGAGACACTCAACCTGCTGCCATGTGTGAGTAGTGTCAGTGAGGCTGATGCCTCTTTCCATCTCAGGGTGGGGGGTGGGAGAGCAGAGCCGTTGAACAAAAGGCAGTCGTGCTCCAATAAGAAGGCTCACGTGCTTCTGCCACCATTTCTACCCCCCCCCCCCCTCGTTTTTGTGACCCATTTCTTTCCCAAAAATAACAGGAATACATTTTGTTCCAATAATAAACAGCACGCTCATTTCTCGGTTTGTACGGATTATCTTCACACGTTTTTCGTTTACAAGACTTAATTATCGAGGTACTGTTAGCTCAGCAATCGAGGCAAGATTTGTGTGGCCCAACTGTGACTGTGCCACATGGAATTACATGTTTTAAAAAGTAAAACCAAAAAAAAAGAAGAAAAAAAAGAAAAAACCTCCACTGGGAAGTCATCCATTACAAACATGATTCTTTTTCATTATGTATCACAACATAACAAGCCTACAGTTGCACCATTTCGATTTAAGGTCTGCTTGTCTGACCGCACAAGAGCCATGTTACCAAAACCACCTCTTAAATTAGCACGGCGTTTACCAAGCAAACTATCAAAGGCTAAGAGGCAAGAGACCAAAAAAAATGAGGTTTTTCCAATACAGAAATAGCCAGCCTTAAGGAAAGCAACAGGACTGAAGCAAAATGACAGCCCCACATTTACGGGGGAGAGCACAATGTATCTCCAAGCTAACCAATCAGCAAAGGGCATTCTCCATTACCTATTTTCAGGTTAGCAGCAAAGGAAAGTCGACATCAACTCCAAATGTAGAAGTAGCCCGTTTTTTTTTTTTAATCTAGAAATAGCGCCTCCCATCCATTCGATGTTACGGGTCTCAAAATACACACAGCAACAAAAAAAAAAATGTGTTTGGCAACAAACCTTCTCGCCATTTACTTTTAGAACTGAAAAAAAGCCTCAGAAGGACCAGACCAGAGTGCTCCGCAATTTTATCGGTTGCCATGGTTACCTTTTTACGCCTAATTCGTCTTTTAAACGAAAATAAACTACGGCTGCTTATGCACGAGTGGTGGCATCACTGGTTAATAAATTATAATTCTTGAAGAAAAGCAGTCAACCTCCTGGACAGCAGAAATTGTTAATCAGGAGATTAGCCGCCTAGCCTAACAGCACAAAGCGTTTTTTCCTCAATCTAATACAGAAAAGCTACCTGATGCGATTCCCCGCACCCTGAACACCAGTGGGTAGCACTGCTGCCTCACGACAAGGTCCTGGGTTCGAGCCCCAGCCCTTGAGTGCGGAGTTCACATGTTCTCCCCATGTCTGCGTGGGTTTCCTCCAGGTACTCCGGTTTCCAAAGACAAGACAGGTTCGGGACTACAAACGAAAATGAGCCCATTAGCTAACTCTGGCGCATTAACATTGATGTGGAAACTGAAAATGTTTATTAATGTGCACCTGATAAATATATATATATATATATTTTTTTTTAAGTAACAGTAAGTCCCAGTGACTGAGGAAGGACTGGGCCGGTCTCCGGGCAGACTGCAGACCCCGCCAGCGCCCACAGGAGCCCCTCCCAGAGCCAGCAGCCCGGGGGCGGACGGGACCGGCGCTAGCGCGGCTATACCGGGACCAGCTGCCCGGCCACCCTGCCAAAACTACAGTTTAGTTTGGCCAAAGCCGTGACATCGCTTCCCTGGTTCCGAGGTCGTCTGGAGAGAGAAGCGAGGGCTCTCCGAATGGCCCCTCAGACGCGCCATCCCATTGGCCGCCGGCCAGGTTAGGAACCCGAATTGGAGCGGCCAATCCCGCGACCTGTCTCTGGGCCGGCTCTCATCGCAACGCGGCGCACGTGGAACGCCTCTTTCTGCGACCCGACGACCAATTACACTGAACACACGCTGCAGTCCGTATGTATTTGGACAGCTGGTACAATTTCTGTCATTTCAGATGAAACAATGAATGTGAGGTTAAAGTGCAGACGGTCCCCTTTAATTTTAGGGTATTTCCGGTGACGTGTGCAGGAATTTTTATAAATCCCCCCCCCTCCCCCATTTTAAGGAATCAAAACTAATTGGACGGTTTGCTTTTCAGGTGTATTCAATCGCTTCCTTAGAGCAAGTATGAGAAAGCTTTCGGTATCAGTATTAGTGATGGAAGCGCAAAAAACAGATCGCTTCCTCTTTCATAAAAAATATGAATTGGATACACAAGGTAAATTATGAATACCAGTCCGTGAACAATGTAATTCAGCTTAACCTCCAAGCTTGCTTTCACATCAAAGCTAGGAAATGAAATTCAGGAGATAATTAAATGCAGGTTAATTAATATGCAGGGTAATTAATATTCCCGCTTTTAATCAGATTTGCATTATACTTGCAAACTGCTTGATGGGGCTGATTCTTAAAATGCAAATCTTACACGCCTATATTTAGCCTGTACGCTGCATATTTTGTTTCATGTTCAAAGAGCATATTGTGCTGCTGTTCACTGGTGATGTTATGCCTGCATGCATGCTGTTTTTTTTTTTGGTTTTGTTTTTTTTTTTAACAGAAAAGTCCAGGGCAGTTCCACACGATAAACACAATAAATGGCAATACAGTAAATATATGCAAAGTGAGGTAATTCTGCAGTTTGCACACCTTCTGCAAGGCCGTCTGTGGCGTGTGAGACATAGCCCAGCACATGGAGCCGCGGGTTTAGACAGCATCTCTGGCCGAAAACGTGGAGCCGTGTTCTCACCAACCGTGTTATTTACAGACCCCCGGCTCCGCACCAGGAGGGGCTCCACGAGGGAAGGCGGGGGAACGGGGGGCTGCGTCCCCCTCAAACGCGGTCTAACGGCGGAATAAAATAAAAAATGAATAGATGGGAGGTTTGAGGCCAGTGGCCAGGCTGTTTTGATTACAGGCCGCAGCGCCGGGGGAGGGGGCGGGGGGCGGGGGGGGGGGGCTGGCCTCAGCGGTGAGTCACGGTGAGTCACGGCTCTGACAGCCCCTGGAAGGACAGGCCTGCCCCCTGGCCCCTCCTCCGGACCGCACTACCCAGAAACCACGTGAGTGCTGGTAACAGAGCGCGCGGCAAACACGGCCACACACCCGGCGCGTACACACACTCAGCGCATACACACCGCGCAGCGCAGAGCAGAACACACACACTCAGCGCAGAGCGCACAGACACACACTCAGCGCAGAGCCCACGGCCACACACTCAGCGCGGACACACACTCAGCGCAGAGCGCACGGACACACACTCAGCGCGGACACACACTCAGCGCAGAGCCCACGGACACACACACTCAGCGCGTACACACCGCGCAGCTCAGAGCAGAGCGCACGGACACACACTCCCCCACTTTGTTCAGAAAGACCGAAAGGCAGAGAGATGAGATGTACGTTATTGAACCGCGCGCGGTCATTTATCCTAGTTCCTCGCAGCGGGTAGCCACAGAAAGTTTAGCAAAAAAGAGGGGCAGAATATGCATACTTGAGAGACGTGATATAAATGACACACTAACATTACCATAAAAAAAAATTTTTTTTAAGTGCTAAAAAGAGATATCCTATTATAATAATGGTAACAACGAGGTGTACGTTCTGTCTCGGGCATCCAATATGATCCCACACATTTATACTGATTCTTAGGCCTGGCCATCGGCATACCAGGGCTCAGCAGGTCACACTGCGATTGGCTGTCGGCAGTCCCACGCATGCGGTGAAACGCAGAGACCGTAGAGGAACCAGGGCGCGTCCCCGGTCAGCAGGAAACCTGCGTGTCGCTCTCGGACAGTAGTCCTCACTGCCAGGCACCCCGTGCTTTACGGCCAGAGAGGGAAGCAGGCCAGACCAAGCAGCCATTTTAACTTTTTTTTTTTTTTTTCTTTTTTTTTTCTTCTCGCCATCTAACCGTTATTTTACCAGGGAAGTCGCACTGAGATAAACAATCTCCTTCGTATGGGAGGTGTGGCCGAGAGGCAGCCCAGCACATACCATGACAACAAAGAGAAACAAACACCAAGCGTCGAGCACGAGAGCTGCAGCACACGCACCAGGTATCCAACATGGCCATTCCTCCTGACTTCCCGACCCTCGCGTTCCCCTGGGCTACGCGGGGGTTGGGAATGTTGGGAAAATATGGGAGGCAAGTCCACTACAGCCCACTCCCCCCCACCAACTTGTTTCTCCCCAACCAGATCTAATCACCCCCCTCCCCACTTCCTGCGATGCGTTTTTATTCATGGCAATGTCCATTTGGCCCACTGTTTCCATTGAGGGACAGGGTATAAGTGTCGACATTCTCCCTCCGTTGTTGGTTCTTGTGGCTCTGTACTTGGGGAACAGACCCAGTAGTTCCTCCACTATATTAAACTACCTATTCGAAACAAAGACGAACCTGCGTTTATATTTCAACTGAGCGAGCGACAGGAAGCTGCTAATGAGAGGGGCCGGTGCAGGCTCAGGCCTGCGGTGAGCACACTTCCTGTCTCCTGCATCTTTCATAAGAAAAGACCGGGAAGAAAGGGGGAGGCCAACGTCGAGGGCAGAGTCCAGCGGTGTTACGTAAGAAGATCGGATGAAAGACTAACCCCCGAGGGGCCGGGGTGGGGGGGGGTGGGGGGGGGGGGGGCTCAGTGAATGGAAGTGCCGATTTTTTTATTCTACTTTAATCTGGAGTATTTCCATTCTTGTAGCGAACGCGATCGCGATAACGCCGTGTCAATTATTCACATTCACTGCTGCAACTCGAGAGGAGTACTTATCATCGGGATTTTGTAAACAATTTATTCCACATGAAAGGATACGGCATCACTGCCGAGCGCATTTTACGGGAACATCCACCAGATCCAGTGAGCATTAATTCTGACCGGTTCACTTCTTCAACAATCGGGTCAGTGACCCGAGGTACAAACGAACCGCGTTCAATGCAAAGTGTGTGCCGCAACTCAGAAGTGAAGATACTCCTGAGTTAGACGTTAACTGTAAATAACAGACGTTTGCTGTCTGTTTCTATTATTTACACCTATTCGAGTGTTTTTCTTTGGGTTTTTTTTAATCCGTGCAACATGACAATGTTTTTTTATTTTCATAAGCCTATATTTAGCTGTACCCCTTTGTACAGCAGTCAATTGTAGACCTTTTCATAGATGCGGAGGAGAGAAAGGCTATTTCAGGCCTCCTCGAACAAAGAGCAAGATTTATTTCTGGATAAATCACACGATTCGACAGATGCGGTGAGCTACCTGCGATGTATTCGTATTTACGACGAGTGGATGTCGATCCTTGTTCCCCGACCTGCATTCAAACGCAGAATTACAACAAAATCCCTGCAATATGCTTCACAAGGGCTTAAAATAACCAACTTCCATGAGAGCGTACACATTCAGCCCACACAAACCCACTTACCCCATCTGTTCAGGCGACTTCGTGGACAAAGTTAATTTGTCTTCTGTTGTCAAGATTCTGCTGTGGGGAGGTGCCATAACCGAACACTACAGGACCGTTCTGTTAAATGACACTTCATTTTAATCCACTTTATTGTGGTGATTTTGAATTGTTAATCAAATATCTGAATAGAGACCATTGTGATCATGATGATGATCATTATTATTATTCTATGACAGGAATATAGTTCCATAATTATAGATCAGTGCCAACCCAATACCATGCCATGGGTGCCTGGATGCTTTTTGGGACAAAAGAAATGCAGAGACAGACAGTCAGACAGACAGGCAGACAGGCAGGCAGACAGACAGGCAGGCAGGCAGGCAGGCAGACAGACAGACAGGCAGACAGACAGGCAGGCAGGCAGGCAGGCAGACAGACAGACAGACAGACAGGCAGACAGGCAGACAGGCAGACAGACAGGCAGGCAGACAGGCAGACAGACAGACAGACAGACAGACAGACAGACAGGCAGGCAGACAGGCAGACAGGCAGGCAGACAGGCAGACAGGCAGGCAGACAGGCAGACAGACAGACAGACAGGCAGACAGGCAGACAGGCAGACAGACAGACAGACAGACAGGCAGGCAGACAGGCAGGCAGGCAGGCAGGCAGGCAGGCAGACAGAAGCCAACAGATCTTGATCCCCATGAGTGCAGCCGGAACAGGGTGTCTGAGGAGTGGGGCACACCAGTCTCTCAGGCCTGGGGACCCGGCAGGCTGGAGCTCCACCGCCCTCTCTCTCTCTCGGCTCTGTCCGGGGCCCAATCCTCCAGCCCCACCTGCCCACAGCCCACCTCCATTACAGCCCACCTGCTCACAGCCAACCTCCATTACAGCCCACCTGCTCACAGCCAACCTCCATTACAGCCCACCTGCCCACAGCCCACCTCCATTACAGCCCACCTGCACACAGCCCACCTGCCCACAGCCCACCTCCATTACAGCCCACCTGCACACAGCCCACCTGCTCACAGCCCACCTGCTCACAGCCCACCTGCCCACAGCCCACCTGCCCACAGCCCACCTGCACACAGCCCACCTCCATTACAGCCCACCTGCCCACAGCCCACCTGCTCACAGCCCACCTCCATTACAGCCCACCTGCCCACAGCCCACCTGCCCACAGCCCACCTGCTCACAGCCCACCTCCATTACAGCCCACCTGCCCACAGCCCACCTGCCCACAGCCCACCTGCCCACAGCCCACCTGCCCACAGCCCACCTGCTCACAGCCCACCTGCTCACAGCCCACCTGCACACAGCCCACCTGCACACAGCCCACCTGCACACAGCCCACCTGCACACAGCCCACCTGCTCACAGCCCACCTGCTCACAGCCCACCTCCATTACAGCCCCGCCCCCTCAGGGAGGATTGGGAGGAGCCCAGCCTCGGGGCACGCACCTGGAGCACGTCCCATGAATCAGCCAGAGGCGGGCCAACTTGTATCACCCCGACACATTCTCCTCCTGCTGCTCATTTCCGCCCGGGACACACTTCAGGCATCGTGCCATATTGCCCTTGTAAGCAACTCTGGACAACCGCGCTGATTTAAGACATTCAATAAATAATTGAAACAAAGATGTTACAACATGCACAGAGTGAACGGCTGGAAGACTGATCTTTGCGACATAACCATGTACTCCCATTTCATATTAAGAGGCAGTTTGCCCAAGGTAAGGAGATGTTATATACAGAAAGATGAAGGCTGAGGAACACTGCCTGTTTCTTCCTTAGTTTTCCCGGTTGGGAAGCTCGACGTGATAGAGACCATGGAGCATTAGGAAATCTCCCCTGTGAACCTCCCCTGTGAATTTGAGCATTCAAATACAGACTGTGGACAACGCGATATGGTGGGGGGGTGGGGTTTGCTTGTTGTTCTTCAACACAAAAAGTGCAAATGGTCTTCCCTCATAACAGGAAATGAAATAATACTCAAACCACAAAAATATCAGATATTAAAAACAAAAAAATGCAGTAGTTATTATGAAAGGCTCCACGGAGACAACCTTTCCTGAAATGAACTCCACAACCCTCCACTGACTTCAGCTAACGCCTGCAAACAGCCCACCCAGGACAGTGCAACAGAGATTTTGTAGGAGCTAAAACGACGGACCGACCAGGTCACGCAAGATGCACACAGAGACCGGAGACCACTGTGCGGAAAGGAAGCACTTCTCCAGAGTTTGAAGAAGGGTCGACAGCCCCCTCTTACAGTCAGTATCAACTGAACGTGCCCTTCGACTGGGTCATAACCGCAAAACTATATATTAATTGACTGTGATCACATGGGGATTATTACCGAAAAACAACAATGTATCCTATCTTAAAGTTACACAAAATTGTTTTCAATTTGGGGGCTAGTGGATGACTGTCCGGGCGCAGTTCTGTCGAATTCGGACCGAGCCGGCACACGGGACCGGGCCCCACTGGCTGGAGAACGGCCCAGGGAAACTCACACAGGGGAAGTGTCACAGACATCGTTATTAAGAGAGGGAATCTGATGCATAAACATCAGGATGTGCCTGATTGTTTCAGGGTATTCAGAAGAGACGGCACCCAGTGAGAAGACCATGGGGCGTGCTCGCCATTTTATGAGCTGTTCCACAAGACAGGAAGTAGCTAATATGACGGGCCCCACACAAAACAGCACACAAAACAAAACACAAAACAAAAACCGTTTCATTTCCCTGCACTACGCTATCTCCCTATGCACAAGCCTACTGAATTAAACCCTCAAAATGGCCAATACAGATACTTTGCCAATCACACACTGGCTAAAAGACTAATGAGTAGTATACAGTGTGCGAGTGAAATCTCACCACATAATCACCCCCTACATCGGAGTGGTCCGCGCAAATCCCTCGCATTCCGCAATCCCATTTTTGCGGAATCCCCGTGTAATCTCTGAAAAAAAAAAAACGCCGTTCTAAAGCTGACCAATCCTGTTAATTACAGGCTGAAAAAAATCAAGTTTGACTAAAAAGTTTGTCTTGCCCCCTGTTTTTAACAGTCCTAACAGTGGGCGTTGGCACCTGCACTTCCACACGGAGCACGGGGGGGGGGGGAGAGGTGACTGGGGCAGATTCCTTACCCCATCACCATGGAAACGCGGCTACACCTCTCCCTCCACTCCATGTGGGAGCTTGTCCTCCCGGGCTCCTCCCACCGCGGTGACGTCCGCCGTGATGGGGAAGCGTAACCCCACCCCACCCCCCTGGAGGCCCCGCTCTCTCTTCTTCCGGAACATTCCTTCGCAAAGCGCTCGTCTCAGCGACGCTACACGTTAACACACCTGGCGGAGGCTGTCTCTGGCCTCGCCTGAAAACCGCGGGCGCGGGCGGGGGCGCGGGGGGGGCGGGGGGGAGCGCGCGGGCGGGGAACAGGCTGCGGGGGAAGGCTGAGCTGAGGTGCGGGGGCGGGGGAGTCGAGCAGCGGGAGCGGGCTGACCTGCTTCACATACCAAAGCAATCGCACTACAGGCGGAACGCTCCCAAAAACTATGAGTCACTCCGAGCGGGTAGGTGGTTTCCTTGACATATTTTTTTTTTTAAAACACTTTAAGAGGCAGAATTTTCAAGGACCTACAAAAAGGGAAACCCAAGACAAATGAGGCGGACGTTCTGTGCGTGTCAGATTAACGAGGGCAAGAGCGGTTCTGTGGAGGGGCCTCACTCCCAACACGGGTCAGTGCAGCTGGGCGGGGTCAACGGCCCACAGCTCCGCCCACGGCACAGCCAGACCAATTGCAAGCCCCCGTGGCTCATCTCCTCTCGTGACTTCGCTGAAAATTACACTTCGCTTCACCGCAGACAGATTATCGGGAGACAAAACTTTTCCCCTCCGAACAAACACAGGAGTGGGATAAAACAATTGAGAACCTAGCAACAAAATATTTGTTTCACTAACATGCGTGTGCAACTACAGTAGATCTCGACTCTTACTGGACGATGGACGAGCAGAGTCTGTCTGTCTGTACCTGGTGTCCGTGCAGTGTGTAGAGCAGCCTTCCCTCCACCAGGTCCAGGATCTTCAGCGTCGAGTCGTTGGAGGCGGTTATGAGGTAGTTCCCCGAGGGGTGGAAGGACAACCCGTTCACTACAGCACTGTGCACTGCAAACACAACACATACTCATCACTACAGCCCTGTGCACTGCAAACACAACACACACTCATCACTACAGCACTGTGCACTGCAAACACAACACATACTCATCACTATAGCACTGTGCACTGCAAACACAACACATACTCATCACTACAGCACTGTGCACTGCAAACACAACACACACTCATCACTACAGCACTGTGCACTGCAAACACAACACATACTCATCACTATAGCACTGTGCACTGCAAACACAACACACACTCATCACTACAGCACTGCAAACACAACACACACTCATCACTACAGCCCTGCAAACACAACACATACTCATCACTACAGCACTGTGCACTGCAAACACAACACATACTCATCACTATAGCACTGTGCACTGCAAACACAACACACACTCATCACTACAGCCCTGCAAACACAACACACACTCATCACTATAGCACTGTGCACTGCAAACACAACACACACTCATCACTACAGCACTGTGCACTGCAAACACAACACATACTCATCACTACAGCCCTGCAAACACAACACATACTCATCACTATAGCACTGTGCACTGCAAACACAACACACACTCATCACTACAGCCCTGCAAACACAACACACACTCATCACTACAGCCCTGCACACATACTGCGGGCACTCCAGGTACTTGAAGACCACACGCATACGCGTTTGAAAACCAAACGGTGCACTCAGTCATCAAACACCTGACCAGATAAGATCGGACATGGGCCGACCACAGACACCAGGCTCTGCGCATCCTGGCATTAATCCGACCACCACTGTCCATGTCCTCAGTGTGCTACACCACATAACCACAGCACATGGGAGAAAGCACTAAAAAGGTCTTTGTGAGCATTAAAAAAACCACAGACATACATTTTGAATACTCCAATCGCATTACCCAGCTGAAATACTTAATTTCTCACAATTAAATGAACTGAAAATGGGTCTTAAAAACTCACATTTTGACCACAGTCTACATAAATCAAATTCTACATCCGGACGTTGTGTTCATCCAGCATTTTAAGGACCTTCAAGTAAATACCTCTCAACTTATTCAAAAATAGCCGTCAACCTCACTTCAAGCCCATTGACTCTGGACTGAGTATGAATGTGGCCTTGTTCACTGCAGTTCAGAAGGCACCAGAACCCCCCTAGAGGTCAGCTGGTGGCACTACAGGAGCAGGAGCATGAGGGGACTGAGATCCAGTCATTTTTAAGCATTAATTAAAGGCACAATAGGTCACTTCGGTCAAGAGAGGAATTGCAGCAACAAACAATCTCAAACCACAACACTGTTTATCCCTCCCCCTTCTCTGGGAACGCGCTGACGTTGAAACGCCATTGGCTGTGGCAATTACAACTATTTTCCACCAATGAGCTCGAATTATTGTACAGTTATTATTTGGTACAGTGTCGGGCTGTCAACGGTATATTTTTAAACCCGAATTTAAAAACTATAAACACAGGCAGAGGGTGAGTCAACATCTTACCTATTGTACCTTTAAAGTAAAAGAATGATGCAGGGAAGAAAGTGATTGAAACTCATCTATCTCATTTATCTCTACGCTTTAATAAATAAACGGTGAAAATACACAATGCATCATTTTGACAAATCCTTGACTTGGCAGCTTTCCGAAACATCCGTGCGTTTCAGAAGAGCAGACGGACATTGGATGGATGCGACATAAATTGAGGGGAAAAAGGTCGTTTGACTTTCAAAAAGAAACGTTGCGGCTGAACAGAGCGTGATTCATTGTAACGCCACATTATACATGCACTTCCCCGCTCTGAATGACAGGGAGCCGTCAGGACTCAGACGCTGTCAGAGCTGATGTCAGCCGCTGAACAGATATGGCGGTTTCCAGTCTCATTCACTTATTCACACTGAGCGGCTGCCATGCGCTTCACTGAGTGACTTCCTTACGGAAACGATCAGCCCTGACAAAGTCTTCTCATTAGTCCATTTCCTATCAATCTGAACACTTTCCTCCTGCCTCTAGACGCCGGCCTGCTTTGCAGCCATCCAACCTCTCGCCCGACACGAAACCTGGATCGCACATTTTGTTAGAAATACTAAAATAATAAACACCAGCGCATAACTGCAACTTACTGACAATCACAAAAAAAATGATCTGTTCTTCCCACCCCCCCTTCCCACCCCTCCCCCCCCCCCCATTTCACCAATATCCAAATCTTTAATACAATGATATATTTTGTTGTAATATAGAGCTCTGGGAATTCACGAGTACTCTCAGAGATTTCACCCAGCACCTGAAGAGTCAAAGTATGTGAAAGACGCACACGTCTGAGAGTGGAATCCCTGCTCTGCTACTCTCCTGAACGCCCTGACCCCTCAGGCCTCTGGAGCCGCTGGGTCTGTCCGCCACTGCGATAGGGTGCTCCTGTGAGCCCAGAGTGAGTCTGATAGGGTGCTCCTGTGAGCCCAGAGTGAGTCTGATAGTGTGCTCCTGTAGAGTGAGTCTGATAGGAATGCTCCTGTAGAGTGAGTCTGATAGTGTGCTCCTGTAGAGTGAGTCTGATAGGGTGCTCCTGTAGAGTGAGTCTGATAGGGTGCTCCTGTAGAGTGAGTCTGATAGTGTGCTCCTGTAGAGTGAGTCTGATAGTGTGCTCCTGTAGAGTGAGTCTGATAGTGTGCTCCTGTAGAGTGAGTCTGATAGGGTGCTCCTGTAGAGTGAGTCTGATAGTGTGCTCCTGTAGAGTGAGTCTGATAGTGTGCTCCTGTAGAGTGAGTCTGATAGTGTGCTCCTGTAGAGTGAGTCTGATAGTGTGCTCCTGTAGAGTGAGTCTGATACTGTGCTCCTGTAGAGTGAGTCTGATAGGGTGCTCCTGTAGAGTGAGTCTGATAGTGTGCTCCTGTAGAGTGAGTCTGATAGTGTGCTCCTGTAGAGTGAGTCTGATAGGGTGCTCCTATAGAGTGAGTATGATAGTGTACTCCTGTAGAGTGAGTCTGATAGTGTGCTCCTGTAGAGTGAGTCTGATAGTGTGCTCCTGTGAGCTTACAGAGCGAGAGGGCCCAGCACTCCTCCTCTGCGTGGCCCACGGCTGGCTGGTAATAAGCCACAGACAATGGGTTGTGTAATGTAATTGACATTTATTTTCTTCAGCGGCTTTTAATGTTAAAAATCTTACATAACCGACGGGGTTGCGCTGAAATAAATGGGGCCAGCCTTGATAAGGTCTCTCCAATTACTCTGAAAAGATTCCAGGAATTGCCAGCCCGAATCAGACAACCCTCTTCCGGTTGCATTAAAGCCCGTAACCTAACCTGAAGGGATTTGATGTTTGTTTAAAATCCGTCGGGTCCTTTAATTCCACAGATGTGTGTATGAAAGTAGTCATTCACAGCAATGCTCCACACGCCTCACGTGACGTCTGAAACACTCCCCAACACTTCACGGTGCGAACTAAAATCGGAAAGCCCTGTGTCCCTCCATGACCCGTGCGGAAGACCACAGCTGCTGACCACTTTTAAAAATGTTTTGCCCTTTATGGCGGCTGATAAAAAAATGTGTGAAACACTCGTGCAATAAATGACCCTCATATTTCATTCGCCCTATGTTATTTTACTGTCAATAAAATGTGCATTAGTGTTTGAATGAGTGACGTTTATACCGCTGCGTGAACTACAGCCACATGACAACACAATTGCGTACCAAGAATGTATATCGTGTAGCGGAGTCGAAAACTGAATGCTAAGCCAGAATATTACATTATATTAATATGAATTATTGATTTGCTGAATGTCACATAGTTTTTACGCATACTTGGAAATAACACTACCTAGTGGTGATGACTGGTTTGGTTTCAGTTTTCATATTTATTTAATTGTGGTTTAATTTCATTCTTCTCGTATGCTTCTAGTAAAACAATTTGGCATCTTTTTTTTTTTTTACCATCTTTTCTTGGAATCATTTTGCTATAACACGTTTGTATGGTAGGTGAAGCATTCGGGCTTTTAATTGTATGAAAAGTGCTACACAAACTTGTAACAGATCTGGAGGGCCCTCACTGGCTAAACGACCTGTATACACTGCCCCCTTGTGGCTTGTGCGCTCATAGCAAGCCAGGGAAGAATTTCACTCCTCAATAACCATAAGCGCCTTCAGTAATAAACACTGGCTCCCACACAGCGTGAAAACCGAGTGAACTGAAGGGCCCCTTTTGTAGGTAGCACTGTCTTGTTCTCGCGTAATCAATAGTTTGCGCTAGAACAGAAACGGTTTCCCCTCCCACGCGGCACAGAGGATCCGCTCACGAGAAGCAAGGCTCACAATTCCCAGCTCCCTCTATTCTCTTATTATCTTCGCTGTGGTCTCTGTGATACAGGCATAGGGGGGAAAAATAAAAAGCACCAGCATCACAACGTCTTTCTTTCACCGCAGGGGTCCCACGCCCCTGCGTCGGGATCGATGGAAGCGGTTCAGCGCGCAGTCAGCCTGCCTTGCCGAGACTCCAGGGTCTGGAAGGGAGGCTGAGTTTAAAGTCAAACTGAAAAGCGACACGCAGCGCAGCTGTCCGGGACCGGGGTTACAGACTCTTCTCTAATCTACCCTTCTTAACCGAGCGCTACAAACTGTGAAGGTTTTATTTTAATTTATTTAAAATAAACTGAAGCGCGAGGCGTATGAGCGGCCTGTAGTGTAGTGGTTAAGGTAAA
Organism: Conger conger; assembly: GCF_963514075.1. Classification (NCBI taxonomy): domain Eukaryota; kingdom Metazoa; phylum Chordata; class Actinopteri; order Anguilliformes; family Congridae; genus Conger; species Conger conger. The sequence continues at coordinate 7,196,524 of NC_083773.1, forward strand.
TGACTGGGACACGCAAGGTCGGCGGTTTGATCCCCAATGTAGCCACAATAAGATCCGCACAGCCGTTGGGCCTTTGAGCAAGACCCTTAACCCTGCATTGCTCCAGGGGAGGATTGTCTCCTGCTTAGTCTAATCAACTGTACGTCACTCTGGATAAGAGCGTCTGCCAAATGCCATTAACGTAATGTACAGGAAAGGGCCAACAATACCACAAACAGTATCACAAACAGCATCACAAACAGCATCACAAACAGGACCACAAACAGGACCACAAACAGGACCACAAACAGTACCAGAAACAGGACCAGAAACAGGACCAGAAACAGGACCACAAACAGGACCACAAACAGGACCACAAACAGTATCACAAACAGTATCACAAACAGGACCACAAACAGTATCACAAACAGGACCACAAACAGGACCACAAACAGGACCACAAACAGTACCACAAACAGTACCACAAACAGGACCACAAACAGGACCACAAACAGGACCCACGCAAGTATGGATGAGCTGAGCGTCAGGCTGCCAGGTCAGGCTGTGCAACAGCAGTAAATCGGTCAAAAAAATGCAGTAGTAAATGGTAAATGGGTAAAAGGAAACAGGACCAGACAGAAACAGGACCACAAACAGGACCACAAACAGGACCCACGCAAGTATGGATGAGCTGAGCGTCAGGCTGCCAGGTCAGGCTGTGCAACAGCAGTAAATCGGTCAAAAAAATGCAGTAGTAAATGGTAAATGGGTAAAAGGAGGGAATTTATATAGCGCCTTGATCCAAAGTGCTGTACAATTCATGCTTCTCATTCACCCATTCACACACACTCACACACCAACAGTGATTGGCTGCCATGCAAGGCACCATGTTAGGTGTCTTGCTCAGGGACACTTCGACACACCCAGGGCGGGGGATCGAACCGGCAACCCTCCGACCGCCAGACGACTGCTCTCACCACCTGAGCCAATGTCGCCCCCATACGGCAGCAGCGCACATACAGAGGCGATCCGCCGAAAAGCAGGAAAACTCACCAAGACTGGTTATCCGTGCTGGGGGAGGGGCCATACCTTGGTAATGCTGCAGGAGCTTGTGGGTGCGGATGTCCCACACTTTGACCGTGTTGTCTGTGCTGGCAGCCGCGATGCAGGTCCCACTGGGGTGGAAGTCCACGTGAGTCACATGACTGCAGAAAGAGAAGCAACACAGCACCATGACCGTCTGCTCAGGTACCAGCATCCAGGAGCAATGAACAGCATAGCACAGGAACAGGAACAGGAAGCAATTACTAGATTAGATTACAGAAGCATTACACGCCAACAATAATCAAGTTGACATTTTACCGATTAAAAATTTTACACACAGAGAAAAAACGTGGAAAGAAAATGTCCATTAACATATATGAAAAAAGGTCACAAACATATATAAAAAATATGATTTGATTAGCTATGCTATAGATTTTGATAAAAATAATTTGTAGGTTATGTTTGCAATTACAGGCAATAAAAAAACAAGATACAATTGTTAAATGGAGCTTTTCAGTCATCTGCCACTGCGCTCTGTGTGGGCAGAGAAAGCCAATTCACACTCCTCTCACCCGGGATGCAGGTCAACGGTCAGCACAACAGAAACCATGCAGAAATCACACAGCAAAAGCATGCTGCCTGACAGCAAAGACATGGGTATTGGTTTTCCAGAACACAGTGAGCGTTCGGTCCCCAAACACAGCATGCATTCAGCCCACAAACACAGCATGCATTCAGCCCACAAACACAGCGCACACGTGGTCCCCAAACACAGCGCACACATGGTCCCCAAACACAGCGCACACATGGTCCCCAAACACAGCATGCATTCAGCCCACAAACACAGCGCACACATGGTCCCCAAACACAGCGCACACATGGTCCCCAAACACAGCATGCATTCAGCCCACAAACACAGCGCACACATGGTCCCCAAACACAGCGCACACATGGTCCCCAAACACAGCATGCATTCAGCCCACAAACACAGCGCACACACGGTCCCCAAACACAGCGCACACATGGTCCCCAAACACAGCATGCATTCAGCCCACAAACACAGCGCACACGTGGTCCCCAAACACAGCGCACACACGGTCTCCAAACACAGCATGCATTCAGCCCACAAACACAGCGTACACATGGTCCCCAAACACAGCGCACACATGGTCCCCAAACACAGCGCGCACATGGTCCCCAAACACAGCGCACACATGGTCCCCAAACACAGCATGCATTCAGCCCACAAACACAGCGCACACATGGTCCCCAAACACAGCGCACACATGGTCCACAAACACAGCGCACACATGGTCCCCAAACACAGCATGCATTCAGCCCACAAACACAGCGCACACATGGTCCCCAAACACAGCGCACACATGGTCCCCAAAAACAGCATGCATTCAGCCCACAAACACAGCGCACACATGACACATGGTCCCCAAACACAGCATGCATTCAGCCCACAAACTCATTCGGCCCCCAAACATTGGCTCCCCAAACACGCACACAGCGCACACACAGTCCCCAAACACAGCGCGCTGGGACAGGCGCAGGACGCGGGCACACTCACCCGCCGTGCTCGTAGAAGGAGTGTATGCACTCGCGGCTCGTCTTGTCCCAGATCTTCAGCGTCTTGTCGTCACTCGCAGAAACGATGAGCCGCCCGTCCGGTGAAAATCTGAACATTTATCTCAATTAATACAGAGGGACACGGATTCAAATGCGATATGGACTGAAATGTTATCACCTTACGCACAATACATAAATGTTTAAATGGTAACGGTTATCTTGCAACTGGACGTTTCAAATTTCTTGCACTCTGTAATTGCATACTGTAATAAAGACTTTGATATCAATAAAAAATATAATAGAAAATGAAAACGTTCAACCAGTTGGTACCTCCTGCATACGGTACCAAAATCTATAGACACACACGGTCTTTGCACTTTTACAAGTTGCTTCAGTTAAAGGCAGCAGCTAAACGGGTAAATTATATGGTTAAAAAAAAAACAACAGTAAGTCCACATATTCACAGTATCATAGTATTTTCCATTGATGTGAGTTACTGAGACACTTGAGTAGGGGACAAAGTTTGCGCTGAAAGAGTTAAGGGTAAAAACGGATCGCTCTCCCAACAAGCCTAACGAGCCATGACTAATTATTAAATACTGGCTGGAGGACTCACCAAACAGGAGAGGACCGATTACAAAGCGTCTGCCCGAGACGGTGATAACACGCCTAACTGTCAGAGAGCAAATTACTGTATATTATATAAAACGGGTGATATTTACAGCTTATCGCCGGGGAAAAACAAGAGGCCCCCCCAGGCCCCCCCCCCCCCCCCGACTCCAGGGCTCTTCAGATGCTGTGACTCACACGACCAATTAGAGCGGAGTATGTAAAAGCGGTCGGAGAGAGAGAGAGAGAGCGGTCTCTTCCCGCCGGGTTTCAAAGGACAGCCCACACAGCGTCTTTCCTGGAGGATTCATTCACACGGCGCGGCGCGTCCCCAAAGACAACGGCATCGAGGGGGCCACCGCTGAAGGCCCCGCCTCGTCCAGCGCGTTACTTACTCCTGACTGAGCTTTGTTTTCTGCCCCAATCGGCAGCCCTGACTCTGCCCTCCTCACCACTCACCCTGCTTGCTTCATCACGGCGGCCATTTTAGCAGGCGTTCCATTTCCCTCCAAATCCAAATCGCGTCGGACCCTTTCGCGCAAACGGCGTTCTGAATCTTTACCGCACTGAACGCTGGCGTTGTTCGGCGACGTGTTGAGAAAAGATTTGCCGTAATGAGAGGAAGTTCTTGGCTTAATTAAAGATCCCATGCAAGCATAGCCATCTTTTCTTTGCAGTTAAAGGTACAATAGGTTAATTGTGGACTTCGAACCGTCAAGAGAGGAATTTGCGGCAACAAACACGCTCAAACCACAACACTGTTCATCCCTCCCCCCTTCTCTGTGAACGCGCTGCCGTTGAAACGCCATTGGCTGTGGCAATTAGAAGCAATTTTCAACCAATGAGCTGGAATTATTGTACGGCTGTACAATGTCTTGGTACGGAGTGCCGGCCCGTCAACTGCATATTTTGAAACCCGAATTTAAGGACTATGAACACAGGCAGAGGGTGAGTCGACATGTCAGTGAGCCTTTTTCAATGATAGGAAGGGATTTTTACAATGGCCTGGTAACAATGTTTTAACAAAAATCGTACCTATTGTGCCTTTATCTATGGATGAAAAGATAGAAGCCACTGTGAAGGAGTAATGAGAGGTAGTAATAAGAGGTCGTTTTTGGGCTTAATTAATGATCCCATGCAAGCAAAGCCATCTTTTAGCACAGAAAGAGAATGAACGTGATGAAGAAGGGACCGGACTGTTCACTGGCGACGGGACCTACTTGGCACAGCGCACCCAGTTGATGTGCAGGTTGAGGGAGAAGAGGAACTTCTGCCGGTGAACGGTCCACAGCTTGACGGTCTTGTCGTCGGAGGCGGTGACGAGCGTCTGGCCGTCGCTGGAGAAGTTAACGCTGCGGACGGTCCCCGTGTGGGCCCGGAACACCGTCGACTCGCCCTTCCTGGGGGGGGAGACCGCTGTTACTCCCGGCAACCAAAGGAGACCGGTGTCTCTCAACCGAGGACCAAGATGAACATAAACACACCTAATCTAATGACAAAATAACGAGCATCCTTTTCATTAATAAAGGGGCAAAACAGCCTCGCTTCAATCAACACATCTTTTTATGGCCTTGTTAAAAATCAGCCTCCTGACCATTTTCAGTTTTCAGGCCTGTAATTTAACGGAAGGCCAAAGACTACATTAAATGAACTGTTTCAAGACACACAAGCTAGGATCATTACAAACTATGATTTATGAATGCGGGAGGATCTAGGTTCACCACACAGTAATGAAAGAGGTTAAACAACCCATGAATACGGGTTACAATGTAGGAATGGGCAGCACAGGATATGACATTGGACCACGCCTTGCTACGACAACATGAAGAAGCGAAACCGACCGCATTGGGTAGGACAGAACCGGGCAGAACCGGGCAGAACCGGGCAGGGCCGCACCTCAAACCGGCCGAGCAGCACCCGAAACGATGAGGAAGAATAACAACATTTGGGCGACATTGGCTCAGGCGGTAAGAGCACTCGTCTGGCAGTCGGAGGGTCGCCGGTTCGATCCCCCGCCCGGGCTGTGTCGAAGTGTCCCTGAGCAAGACACCTAAACCCCTAAATGCTCCTGACGAGCTGCTCGGTGCCTTGCATTGGCTGCCAATCGCCGTCAGTGTGTGTGAGTGTGTGTACGAATGGGTGAATGAGAAGCATCGATTGTACAGCGCTTTTGGATAAAGGCGCTATATGAATGGCAAACCCTTTTACGAATTACAATGATGAAACACCCAGCAGAGAAGAACCGGGGCGGCTGGAGCCAGAGTGACAGCAGCCACACATCCTCTTTCGCATTTCTAAAAATAAACAGGCTCCAGAGTTAATTGCGGAGATGTCCCCCATTTGCAATTCGAGCAGCCGTTTCCCCCCCTCACCGAGTGCTCTCAGAAGGACTCCATCTCCATTTTGTGTGAATTCTCTGACAGTATGGAAATCACCGCCGATGCTAATGAGCAGCGCGAGAAAATGAATCAAACAGCCATCGAGTGAGCCGCTGCCTCCGGTTTTGATCTGGAGAATTCACTATGACAGCTGCGATTAAGGGTGGTTTCGTGGCCCCGAATGCGACTCCTAGCACTGTATCAAAAGCCCATTTGCAAATAATACTAATACTGTGTAACCCAGCAGCCAGCCCACCCTGGACCCTTTTTGTGGCAAAGCAAGGCCACAAACTCGCAACTGCCGCCAAGGCCCGTACAAGGAAACAATCTCTGTACATCCTTTGCAGGGATCAGATTACAGTGCATGCACTAAACACAAACAAAAAAATGGCCGATTAGCCATTAGACACCAGATGGATAACAGTGCACTGAACTTACTCCTTTGTATTGCCATGTCATGTTGTCTCAACCCCAAATGTATTCAGTGTATTGCAAAAACAAAGGAATTAGCCTTACTGTTCCAATACTTTTTGAGGGGACTGTATATTATCACTATGGCACAAAGTCCATCCCAATGTATCTTCATAACAGACACAGAGATATCTAAGCACACTGCAGATTTTAGGCAGAGATAATGACAAATTACAGAAATGAGCCCACAGCACTATTCCGACAAACCAAACCCACTGTCATCAACAAATGAACTGATCATGGTTTTGATTCGGACTTTCAGCTGCGGGCTCAAATTAAAAGCTTGCATCCACACTGGCACTCCTGGGGTATGACTGGACACTCCCGATTATTAAAGACGCTGCAGTTTACACTCCATTCAGCCACGTCGTTAGCACATGCCGGAACACAATAGGGGCCACTACGGCCCATGACAATGGCGTTAAGGCGAGACGGGCCACGTCTTCCACCTTTCATTCATATGCTGTTCATCAGCTTTCCATTCTCTCCCTCTCACGCTCTCACGTGCTTGCCCTCCTTCCCTCCCCCTGGACAGAACACGATTATCAGGTTTTCAACTCAGGAGTTATTAATAACTTGTCTTTCTCACCACGGCCAACACTCTGGAGTAACACACCTTGGGAGGATTATTTGTCACTCCAGGCAGTGATTAGTTTTGTTTTCCCATCAGCTCTCACAGAAAGAGAACTGGAAAAAAAAAAAAAAAAACAAGACTTGAAAGGTCATCTCGTTTCAAAAAGAACAAATACATTCACACGTTTCAACTTCCTCAATGATCAAGGCAGGTTTTTTTCCCATCATGCCTTTATTTTTAGATCAGTTGGCAACCAACGACACTGATGCAAATATTCCTGTGTGAAAATCGTAATGATTCCAGCCAGGGTGTGTCGAATTGTCTCTGAGCAAGACGCCTAGCCCCCAATTGCTCCCGACGAGCTGGTTGGTGCCTTGCATGGCAGCCCCCCCAATTGCTCCCGACAAGCTGGTTGGTGCCTTGCATGGCAGCCAATCGCAGTTGATGTGAGTGTGTGTGTGTGTGTGTGTGTGTGTGTATATGAATGGGTGAATGAAAGGTATCAATTGTACAGCGGTTTGGATAAAGGTGCTGCAAAACAGCATCTGCACGTTTCTGTGGTTTCCACATTTAGGCCAACAAAGAGTGTCGTCTCTTTAGCCAATCAATGACGTATATTAATCATATACGTTTTTTACTTAAAAAGTAATACAATCTTTGTAGTTTATTAGGGGTCCAAGCACAAAGTTTTCCTTTTGGTCCATAACGGTGGTGTAGAATCAGAGTTGTTTTCCCTCAGATTCCTTGGCTTATACTGAAAAAAGTGTATACCAAATGTAATTAAGTCTGGAGTTTTTTGGCCCATTTTAACCAATAAAAAAAAAAAATGGGCGTAGCCAATTTTACTTAAACAACTATAACTTGTGAACGCTTTGTCCAATCCTCAACAAATTTGGTACAGGAGTACAGGCCATGATTCTGTGAAATTCTGACCAATCAGGCTGAACTTTTGTATATTCAATCTCTGTGAAAATCCCTATCACTTTATCCAATGAAGAAAGGATATCCTAAAAAAAAAAACATGGCCACGATCAGCCATTCTGATATCAGCTGCCATTGGAAATGCTTGGCCAATCATCATTAAACTTGATGGGTATATTGACCTTCATATTTGGAACTACAATGAAAAATCTGTAAGCGGCCAGTCATTAAGGGGGCGCTATAGCAAATATGCAGGTTTTCAGAGTAGCTGTGGTTAATGAAAAATCAGACCACATGCACCATTAGATTAATCTCCTTCAGCCGAACAACTTTGCGAGAAGAACTGACATCGACAGCGACGGCCATTTGAATTTTCCGTCATTTATTTTTATTTTATTTTATTTTTTTGATAAACCCGTTTTGCAGCCTTTGCGGATTCCCTACACTTCTCATGGTGACTCATATCGACGCAAATTCCACAGGGACATTTTCCATTTCAGGTTGGGGCATTTTCAGTTTGTTTATTTTGTTTATTTTTTTGCTTAAGAGATTTTATTATAGCCTAATGATTTCCCCCCATATACCAATTTACTTAAAGGTACGATAGGTAAGATAACTGAGATGTTCACTCACCCTCTGCCTGTGTTTATAGCTCTTAAATTCGGTTTAAAAATATACAGTTGACGGCCCGACACTCTGTACCAAAACCTTATATAGCTGTACAATAATTCAAGCTCATTGGTTGAGAATTGGTTTTAATTGCCACAGCCAATAACGTTGAGCGCGTTTGCTGCTGCTATTCCTCTCTCGACCGTCAGAAATCCAAAATAACCTACTGTACCTTTAACTGGGGTCACCAACCGATAATAAGTTACGGTCCTGTCTCCAGATACCTACGAGTGCACGCAGCAGAGACACAGGCATGAACCCAAGAGCTGTAATTTACAGTAATGGGGGGGCGGGGGCGGGGTGGGGGGGTTCTAAAAGGTTCTTACACCATATCCTGCTCCACAAATGTGAAGCGAAACATGCTTTTACACGCTGAAGCATCCTGCACTCTGTATGTATATATAACTCAGTATGTCAGGAATCCGGCTGACGTCACGTCACGGTGTAGCATTTGAGGAGAGGCGTAACGTCAGCGGTGGGCTGACGCAGGCGGCGGGATGGGAAGGCCCAGCCCTCCCCTTCTCAAAGCTACACTGCTGTCTGACCCTCACGCCTACGCACCGCGGGGCGACGGAGGTGTTAAACGACGCGTCGGCTGTGCCTTTTTTTCGACGGGGGCCCTCGCGCCGAAGCGGAACGGCATTAGCCGCGGCAGCAACGCGAAAAAATAGAACAGAACTTACGCCGCAACGCGACGCTGACTCGGCGTTTAGGGATCGATTGATCGATTGCTCATCGGACACATGCCTATTCCTCATTAAAGGCTACGTAATGTACAACTGGGTGTTGGAATTTGGTTCCATTTATTAATTTATCATATGGAAAAAAAAGAAGAAACACATTAAATATATAATATATCCAATACTAGCAGAATAAAGGAATATATATATTTCGAAAAGCATGAGTTGACACAACAGGCTAGTCGTTCAGACTTCATCATAATTTGTTGTGCGGTTATGCATTTGTTATACAAGCAGAGGTGCCATGGGCCAAGTATATTTTTTCTCTCTATGCGAGGAATTGATTTGGAATGAAGCACATTATGTGAACAAAATTAAAATAAAATCACCGTCCCTAGTAGCAATGCATAGATAGAGCTCATTTGCGCAATTTCAAGAGATATGTCAATGTTTTTCAGAGCAAATTAATTGGGGTATATTTATGTGGGTGTACGTACGTGTATGTATATGTGTGTGTGATACAACAGTGACAGTGAGAAGTTTTACTCTGTAAGACAGATGGAGGGTGCCCTGTAGCATAGTAGTTAAGGTAAATGACTGGGACAAGCAAGGTTGGTGGGTCTAATCCCGGTGTAGCCACAATAAGATCCGCACAGCCGTTGGGCCCTTGAGCAAGGCCCTTAACCCTGCATTGCTCCAAGGGAGGATTGTCTCCAGCTTAGTCTAATCAACTGTACGTCGCTCTGGATAAGAACGTCTGCCAAATGCCAATAATGTAATGTAATGTAATGTAATGTAAATGGTAAATGGCAGGCATTTATATAGCGCCTTTATCCAAAGCGCTGTACAATTGATGCTTCTCATTCACCCATTCATACACACGCTCACACACCTACGGCGATTGGCTGCCATGCAAGGCGCCAATCAGCTCGTCAGGAGCATTTAGGGGTTGGGTGTCTTGCTCAGGGACACTTCGACACAGCCCAGGCGGGGGATCGAACCGGCAACCCTCCGACTGCCAGACGACTGCTCTTACTGCCTGAGCCATGTCGCCCCACAGTGTGTATGTAATGTAATGTAAGATGGAACAATGTGTACACACCCTAACACACCTCTCTTTTCACCTCCACACCAGCCCTGTTGTCTACATCAGTGCCACTCAACAGCAGGCATCTGCTCCAACCGCGCACGACGCCGCCCGGATTCACCAATCAGCTCATTATCTGAGCCGAGCAGGCACAAGCACCAGGCAACCTCAGGAGCCTGAGTCCACCCCCATCTGAAACACACACTGTTCCCTTTACCGTAGCGAGGCACGCTGTGTAACTTAAACCTCAGGAGCCTGAGTCCACCCCCATCTGAAACACACACTGTTCCCTTTACCGTAGCGAGGCACGCTGTGTAACTTAAACCTCAGCATTTAACCCACAATTACTTTTCATACTTTGAATTGGTAAAAAAAAAAAAAAATCGGTAAAAGTCAAACCGCAGATCGTATTAAAGTTTGTATTCGATAATTATAAAACAATTTTGGAGCATTTAACTCAATACTCAAAATTATGTAATTGCGGCATAATCCCAGCACCATGTCGATCTGCCTGCAGAGCAACTTCCAGGCTCGTCCGACATCGCCTCTCCAACAGCAAGCAATCGAGACCTGGTCCTAGGCCCACTTCTATGGAAGTTAAGAGACCTCTGGAGCTCTTGTAAATACCTGTCAAGTATTTTTAAGTCAAGAGAAATGAGGGAAATCCCCCTTATTCTTAAATGTGAGTGAAGGAGTAAAAGTTACAAAGTTTAACACTTAAGTTACACTTAAGATTATTATTTATTTTAAATTTGTTTTACTTTGAGCAGCTTGATGCATACAGCCCCAGAAATGGAAGTAACACTGGTTGGTACAGACCTACCTACCTACACCGGTCGTAGTTTCTGGCCTATAGATTCTGTTTTAACGACACAGCAGGGCAGCAGGGAGTCAGAGGACAGGAGGTCAGGAGTAATGGAGCAGACCTCATTCTAAACAAACAGGCCTGGTGGCAGGACACAAAGAAAAGGCTTTATACACTCTGACCCCCCCCCCCCCCCCCCCCCGCCTCTATTCACGCAGCGTATTAAATATAAATCCCTTTCACTTGCTGGGAGACAGAAAGTGCAGCCACTCACACATCCGTTGGTGGCTCGAAAGCCCATTATCCCAAGCAGAACCATCAGCTCCCCCACGAAACACCAATCTTTTTAATGCGTTTTACCCCAGTTTCCTTCCAATATAGAGCGCCCAACAGCACTATGCACATCATTCCTGGTAACTATTAGGGGCGACGTTGGCTCTGACGGTAAGAGCCGTCGTCTGGCAGTTGGAGGTTTTGCCAGTTCGATCCCCGCCCCGGGTGCGTCGAAGTGTCCCTGAGCAAGACCCCTAACCCCCAAATAAAGTCAGACACTCCAAACTCATCATCATCATCATCAATCCAAGGATCCTTTCAAATCTTCACCACGCAAAACCAGGGGCTCACACAAGACAAAACCCCAAAAAATGGTTTCCATGCCAGTTCTTGCATTTTACTGTTCATAGAAATGTAATTTCAGCTGCTTAAATTATTCATAAGGTCACATCACACACCATTCATTACGCGACACCTTCTTTTTTTTGTGTATTAAGACAGCAATGGGCCTTAAGCTCGTCTTGCACATCGACAGATTAGATACAGATAGAAAATCACCATTCAATCGGTGATTCTTAATACTTTTTAAATCAACAAATCACATCTGCACTGAAGGAAAAAGCAAGACTTCTGCCTATTTATTACAGGCACTGCTAAATTAATGCAGTGTAGTGTAAGAGAACATTGAACAGCTCAAGCAACAGCACCAGACTTCACAAACATTTCCAGCCCATTAAATGCACATGCAACATCGCTACAGAACCCAAGTTAACTTATGCCAACCTAGAAGCATAACACAAATAACAGTCATACAGCCAACACCCATATACAACCATAACGAATACTAATACAGCCATAAAGACATGACATAAGAAAAGAACACAAGGGGTGAGAACGGGAAGAGGCAAGACGTAGACAAGATGATTATGATTCTGTGCACTTCAAAGAATCATAGGAGTTCTTACTGGCGAACTCAATCGTCACATTAACTCTGCTTATTGACAGTGGTTCAGTGGTTCAGTCAACCAGAGTTACATGAGCAACTAAAACAGCGATGCACCAAATAGCAAATGCCGCAATAGGTGCAATAAAATGGGTCCCAAGCCCTGAAGTGCATCAGAATGAGGGGTGAGATGAATTGAAACCATGACAACGTACGACATGGTAAATGGTAAATGGCTGGCATTTATATAGCAACTTTATCCAAAGTGCTGTACAATTGATGCTTCTCATTCACCCATTCATACACACACTCGCACACCCAACAGCGAATGGCTGCCGTGCAAGGCACCAACCAGCTCGTCAGGAGCATTTGGGGGTTAGGCGTCTTGCTTAAGGGCACGTTGACGCACACCGCGCGGGATCGAACTGGCAACCCTCCGACTGCTCTTACCGCTTGAGCCAGTGTCGCCTTAATGTCGACATAAACCAACACAGCCACCTTGTGGAGAAAGGTATTCACCACATTCAATATCATTTCAAATGCTGAGACCAATGGATGGGGTTAAGGACACAGGGGATAAAAGAGAACCACACCACATTTTCTCACTTTATGCGGGTTCTTACAACCCATAATTTTAATTCAATATACAAATATAAAAGCACAACATTTAATTATCTCCCATTATTGTATATGCATTAATTGCCCACAACAAAAGGACATGTATGGACCCCACCCCAGACAATCACTCAGGTCGAATATTAAACACTGTGATTGTTATTGCAACTTCAAACATATAGAACATACTTTTTTTTAAACACACGTGCTGCTAAACCACATAGTCTCACTTACACTATAATCACGTGAAAAGTTCCTTTGCAGACAGAGACTTACGCCTAATTACTCTAACGACAAGACGGGAAAATCCGCCTTGAACTTGGCGCACTAACACAGAGGGATGACAGAGTGCGGCAGTGTGGTTCTGACTCACATGCAGGGTACCCAGAGACGCACAGTTTTGTCCCTGGATGCAGACGCCACAAGGTGGCCTGACGGTGAAAACTGAACGCACATCACGGCGCCCTTGTGTCCAACGAAGCGATAGGCCCTCATCTGCGGTTTCGTATTCCAGATCATTAAGCAGGAGTCCATGGAGCCAGTAGCTTGCAGAAAACATACACAATAACACATTCAGGACAAGCGAGATATAATATATGAAATGCACGAGCACGCACAATCAAGCCTGTATAATATCTCACCAATTTGTTTCATATTGCTGTTGAAGTCGACACTGGTGATGGTGTCTCTATGGCCTTTGAAATTCCTCTCCAGTGTTGGGTCCTCCTATAAACGCAGAATAATGAATGAAAACAAGAGGTGATATGACGCAAATGAAAAAAACCTTTGATTGTGATATAGGTTAGTGCCTTACTATACCTAGCTAGTTTGATAGCTTACTAGCTAGCTAGTTAGCTAAGATATGAAATCTAGTAGCATAACATAGTTTAAAGAAGCACTCGTCAGAGCGTGTCAAATTGTCAACATTCTGTACGTTATGTTGTATCAATTAGCTGTATACAAAGCATTGCTAGTAAACCTTGGGCTATCTAAACAACAGAACTATCCATCTTGTCAGCTGAGTTACGTTTCTAAATGACAGTCAAGCTAAACACGTAGCAAGGCTAAATGAAATTGGATTGCTCTTGCAATAAATCTAATGTTAGCAAGATTTAGCTAATTAGCTAGCCTAGCTAACATGACTACCATTCGCTTCTGAATACAGTAACATTAGCTAGCTAAGTTACCAATGACATAGCTCGTAAAAATACTGCCAGGAACTGCAATCAGCTAAATGAACGTTATGTGGCCAGATAAATAACTCGTCGTAATTTAGCAAACTTGGCTGGCCAGTTAGCTAGCCAGCTCATCAGTTTGCTACCCAAAGCTTTTTAGCTTGCAAAATAAGCATTTTTAACCCTGCAATTTGCAAAGTGATAAACTCACCAAAGCGGAAGTCATTTTGCAGAAAGATAGCTACAGCAACAACTGTAACTTAACGTTAATTTGCAGCTTTTATTCCCTGGAAGAGAAACTAGCCTACAGAAATATTAACTGTTAGCTAACATGTATGCTAATCGCCCTGCATTATCATACAGTAATGCTCTAGTTAGCTAGCTAGAAAGCTATCTTAATCATGTGGATTAAGATTTGGAATTAATTTGTAAGATTTGCAAAATAAATCCCCTGCAAGTAGTTCGAGGACGAATCATGTGTTTTCACTTTGTCCAAACGCTGGTTTCGGTAACTTAAACAAGATAGGCAGTGCTAAATGTATAAACTGCCGTTTCAGTTTACGCGCCGTATTGCGCGCCAGCTCTTTGCGTCTAAATATTAAAGGGAAAGTAATGCCAATACATGTTTGCCGACTAAATATACTTTTTGTCTGTTGCAATCACAGTCTATGGTTGCAATACGTTGTTGAATGAATTCGCTCTCAAAGGTTACAATATTATAAATTGAATATTGCAATGCGTTGAATTGTGGTAAATGTGAAAAATATATAATGATAAATATACAGTATGTGCACAAGTCTTAGCCACCCTAGATTTTTAAATATACATTTGGTCGTAGATTTCTTTTTCTACATTAGTCAGTAGAAAAGAGGAAATCTGAGATTTCCAAGCATTAATTTTGACAAAATAAAGCAATAACCCACTTTTATGATTTAAAAAATTCTGATCGTGACATAAATTACATGGAGAGTTAAAAGAAAGTGAGACAGCCGAAGTCTGCAGAAGAACTGTGGCAAATTCTCTGATATATTTGAAAGAATTACCAGCTGATTTTCTTATAAAACTTCAGGACAGTGTATCCAAGAGAACTGATGCAATTTCTGTTCCATAAAGTGAAGACACTTTCAAAAAATAATGAAATTAAAAGTTTCAAAATACTACAAAATGTACAATCAGGGGCAGTAAAACAGTCATCAAATCAACATTTCTTGTGACCACCCATCACTTTTAAAACTGCACAAGTTTTAAAAGTGCCTGCCTGCCAAAGTACATTGGCAGGCAGGTTATTCCAAACATATCAGAGAACTTGTCACAGTTCCTCTGCATAATTTGTCTGTCTCACTTTCTTTTAACTCTCCAGGTAATGATAATGCAATATTTTCTAATCTTCATAATATATGTGCATTGCATATATATGTGCATTGCATATATATATATATATATGCAGGGTGCCCTGTAGCATAGTGGTTAAGGTGAATGACTGGGACACGCAAGGTTGGTGTTTCTAATCCCGGTGTAGCCACAATAAGATCCGCACAGCCGTTGGGCCCTTGAGCAAGGCCCTTAACCCTGCATTGCTCCAGGGGAGGATTGTCTCCTGCTTAGTCTAATCAACTGTACGTTGCTCTGGATAAGAGCGTCTGCTAAATGCCAATAACGTAATATACTTCTAATAAAAAAATCTGAATTGGTTTCCTTCATTCAGCCAATGTAGTATATTACACAAAATGAATATATAATTAGGAATATATAGTGACGACATAAAATACAGTATTGTAGTTTAATATAATATAAAAGTAAATGTTTTAGCCATACATTTCTTCAGTAGTACACTGTGACCATGAAAATAATCTTTCATTGTTTAGACACCAGGGGGCAGAAGAAGCACACAGCATGCACTGTCCAGCTCCTAATGACAAATCCACTTTAGTTTTGAACTGTGTTCTTTACGACGGAAATATCACGGAGCATACTTAACAGAAAATAAGTTATTTCATATGGCATTTCAAGCTAAATGTTGAATCAATATTTATACTTTGTCTGGTATCATTCAGCCAATGTGCTCTTCAATTCTGAGCAGAAAACTGGAGATAAATCAATTTCAAGGTTAGCTTTTCAACGAATTCAGGAAATCTAGTATCTAATGATATATATCGCATTCATATGTTTATTATGCGGTAAATTAATTCACATTTATGTAGCTATCTACATGAGTTAAATAATACATAGTACATCATTTTATAAATCTGTCACAAAGTGTAAATACTGTGGATCTCCATTAAAAATCATTTCACTCTATGTTTGTAGTCTATGTCATGATATTGTGCATTTTGGCCAGTGAATGCACACTGGCAAGTTAATTGTGAATTTTGGTTTTAAACACATATTAAAATGTGGACCAATGACAAAACAGCAGCTGACAATTCCCTTTTGCAGATTTTATTTTTGTTTTGATACTTTTGAGAATGTCACATGCGGAAGTGTATGTTTCATTGTTTTTGGCTTCAGAAAAGTCCGTTGCTTCACCAGTTTGTAACAATACTCACTATCTTATCTTTTGCCATGCGGTAAACTTGTAAAAGTAAAAGACTGTAGAATCCAGAATATATCAGTCATTGTAGTAAGGGAGTTATCCTTACAAGAACCTGCCACTCAATCATATCCGACTGATTAGACCTATAATAAACCTGTGATTTGTGATGCCATTACCACCTCCTGAAGGAAGATACGCTTTTATAACTTTGCCTCGTGAAAATCAACTGGAAGAAGGATCTCACACAGAACTTAGTGAACTTGAAAGCACTATGTTCCAGTTTATTACAAATTATGGGACAGACTATGACTTGCAAAAATATGACATGTAAATGTATTGGAGTGTGGATTTGCACTGACTTGCATATGCTTGATGACATTTCCTCTGTGAGAATACCCGATGGATTTTCAAAGCAATGTTATTGAAAAGTAAACAACATATAATTCTATCACATGAAACATGAAACGTGAAAAGATGTACATGCAATAGGTCATAGATATTTTGAACTGACATTTTCAATTATTTTTCATCCTTTCAAAGAAATCATCAAGGCAAAAAGACATAAAGCAAATTTATGATAAACGACAAATTGAAACACAAAACAAAATCAAACATACAAAACTCAAATGTGTCATTCCTCTTTTACTAAAAAATAAAACAGGTCAATTTGACCCAAACCAAACATTTAAATTAGAGTTAAATTATTTGTTTTTCGCCTAAACCTGTACTCAAAACATAAGATGATATTCAAAGTGGTGAAGGGAAAAACCTCCAGTGTGGCTTTTTGAAAATGTGTTTAAATACTTCAGGCCTGGACTGACTGCGGTAGTCCACTATGTAATTGTCAAGTGCCATAATGTTGTTTTCTCCTCCGGTTGTCATGTTCAGGCCACACTGACCACTTCATCTGCTGGGTCAGACCTCAGTTTCTCGGACTGAGTGTTTTGTGCAGTGTTTTGACAAGGAGTGGAGGTGATAGAGCACACGGATTGCAATGTCATGCATGATTCAAGCTACAGTTCTTATGTCAGATATGCTTCCAGACTTGTAAGCTGAAAAAAATATGAAACGCCTTCATAATTTCTTCAACAAATGTTACGCATGTAAACATGTTACGTTTGGGTATTTTCACTCATCAGCCACCAGAAGTTAGGAAAGGCGTTTGATATGTACAGTCTACACTAGGATATACTGTATAATGGATAAAGTAATTACTCATGGCAGATCATTGTTGATAATGTCTTTTCAATGTTAAAAGCCTGTCTTGATTAGTCAATATGTTAACTGAGCTAAATCTAAATATGTCAACTGTTATGGTAAATATTTGTGTATGTTAGGTTAAATTTGTCGTTAAATTGAAACTATTAGCACCTTAGCAAGAAAATAAGTTTGAATTTAAAGTGTATATTCATGAAAATGGAATCAAGATCATCAGCATGAAAGCTTCCAAGTAGGTTTCAGGATATAAAGCAAATTATTAACACCATTTTAACCCTTGTGTTGTCTTAAGGGTCAAACATGACCCACCATTATGTTTAACAGCAGAGGAAACCCCCTAAATTATATTTTTTCAACCTGACATTTGATGACAAAGTTTGTAATGAGTGACAGGTTGTTTCTTCATGCAAAATAGAATTTAATCCATTAAAATTCAATTCAAATAAGCTGCTTTATTTTAGGGGTCATTTTTTTACCCTTAGGACAAGGGGAGTATACAGAATGCTGAGACTACACAAGGGTTAAAGAAAGACAAGCTCAAACCTGCATGCCCATATCTATTTTTGTAAATCATTGTAAAATGTTTTTCACATTTCCTGGTTTCAGCACTTTGTCAATGTTTTCAGAGTGATTCACCAGCTGATTATGTGGAGTTGAGGCTGTAAACCTTTATTAGAGATGCTGACATTTAACCACACCATTTCCTGCTACAGACATTTCCCTTTTCTGTAGTTTTGTTTGAGATGTTTTTGAAGATAAATATCAGCTTACTGTTGAGATTATCATGTAAGGTTGTAAGGTTTAGCAGAAATAAATAAAAATATTATTTAGTTAATTAAATGCTATATTTTCTGATGAGAAATTGGTGAAATGTTCTTCATTAGATGCCCCTGAGCTACAGGTAGTTAGCATACATTTCATACTACTCATAGTTCACAAACTACAAATACCAGAGGCACCAGAGGCACAAAGCCCACCAAAAGTAAAAAAGTGTTCATTTCATGTTTTGTATATATTCATATGTGCGGGCCAGTGTGTTGCTGCTGCTGTGGATCACCTTCCAGTTCAGGACTTTGTTTTGCAAATCTTTAATGCATTAATTGCCAAATAGTGCAACAGGAATATTGGCCAAAATTAATTGAACATGCAGTTTTCAGTAAACACTGAATTCAGTGTTGTATGCTTGTCTGCCTTTGCGGCAATGTTTACCGTAACCTTACCAATTTGGGAGAGCATAGACAAGTATGTGATGTCATCACCAGATACTGGCTACAGAACGGTCAGGTTTTCACAGACATGAATTTTAGGAAGACATTTCAGACAAACCTCCAGGTCCCTTACTGGGGGGTCAGTTCTGTAGTAAATCTTGTTAATCCTTTGAATATGACAACATTTAGGAAGAGCTGCATTTTAGGGTTTGAGGTTACTTTGCATAACCATAATGACCACGTTAGCATACAAGTCTGACTGGTCCAGGGGAAGGGACCAGTATTTGTATATCATCTTCTGACTGAAATTTCTGTTATGACTATGTACTACTGTAACTACTATCTACTTTGATTAGTGCACACAATATTTGTTTTGATTTGTTGCCCAGAAATACCACTCTGGGATATGCGGGATTGAAGTGCCCCAGAGTCATTAAGATAAGTCCAGTTTATTCATTATAAGAGTGCGCTGAACTGCCATCAGATTGTAATGCAAAGGGGCCAATCATCCTAAATCCTGAGGTCCGTGCAGCACAAGAAAAAGGGTATCAAATCTAACATTGACACGACACAAAATGGTGGAGAGACGTGCCTAGGCCTCTGCCGTGGCTTACCGCAAATCTGTTTAAATGCTTAACAGCCTGGCCACACAGCTGCGGCGCACTTCTCTCACACGGTCAGGTAATGGGGTTAGCCCCACCACCTGTCGCCTCTGTGGCCACACCATAGTGTCAGCGCCGCCCTGCTCTTCAGGGTCCGCACATTACCGTGACACCTTTCAGAACTCCCTCTCCAAAGAGCCAACATGTTTTTGACAAGCTTGTTTTGACCAGCATGGAAAAACAAGTCTCGTGTAACTGCCGGTTGCACGAGAAAAACAAAGGTCTTCGTCGGATCTTTCACGGGTTTCCAACATTTTTTTATTTATTTTGAATGTGTTTTTATTTTTATTTTTATTTTTATGCGGAGCAGCTATACACTGACCCGTGGAAAATGATTGGATGATGAAGATGATGTAGAAAGGTTCTTTTTTTTTTTTTTTAAGTACAGTAACAAGGTTTGATCATCAGAGTCGTACAACTGTGACGGGCGATGACTCTGGAATGAGTGTGTCCCATTGTTTCTGACTGTCTGCCCTACGTGCACCTCAGCCGGTTTCACCAAAGATTCCATGGAAGATTTCTGTACACTGCGAGCAATCAAAACAAAGTGTTTCCTCATTCTCAGTCTCGCCCCGTCCGGCCTGTGACAGAAGGTCATTGGAGGCGAGTTTTATTGTGTTCAGCTTCTTCCAGCATGAAACCACTGCTTGTCTCCTGTTCATTTTAGCAAGGTGTTTAATTCATGTACTAAGGAATAAAATAGCGTTTTAATGCAGTTTTCTTCCATCTTACAGTATGTACAGTATGTTACTTGCTTAAAAATATGGAACCGCTGTAGTGAATAGATCTTTGTTTTTATGAAATTATTAAGACATACTAATTTATTCATGTATTATTGAACATTACTGTACTTTTACTATTTTTCATTACAGCAAAGTCTTATAATTTTACTTCTTTCCTGCTATTAATCCATAAAGTCTAAAAATGACCCTTAGCTGATTCCTACAGAAAATCGGGTGAACATACATTTATTTTACTAAAACACATTTCCTTCCACTAAAATGTTCATTGGATGTTCAATCTCCTAGAAGAATATATTAAGTCGCTACAACAGATTTATCATGTACAATCCATGTGAGTAAGCATTTCGTTGCTTATTCCTGTTCTACTTTTAAACGTACGACAAACGAACCTGAACTTGAGAAGTGAAATCCACTGTGAACTGCAAGTGTGTATACTCTCGAGACTTAGTGTCCCGCTTGCGTGATTGAGTTTGTTTATCATGTTTTGAATCCTCTCCAGGCTCTTCCGCCTAGTGCTGCAATGCTACAGAACTTGGCAGGGTGTCTTGTTTGGGCCAAAAGGGAGCTGGCCTCGCCCAGGAAGATCAGAATGCTGTTGTTCTGCACGCACAAGAGCGTGTTTCACATTCTGCAAAGCACTGGCCATTGTTACTGTAATTGCCTGTGTGAGTCAGACCCAGTAAATGCAAATTGCTGAACATCTACTGTAAGAGCCTGTTCAGGAGAACCTTGAGGAACCTCTATGTACGGAATGTTGTCCAGGAAACACACAGGTAAAGGTAACGGGGGCGGAGCAACATCCAGAAGGAAATGAGCTTCTTGATTGATTCCAGGATTTAAACCTAAAAGCATCCTTGTTCCTCTGTCAGTGTGACGTCTGAACTAGGCCAGCCTGTCCTTCCCAGAAGCTCTGACACAAACCATGCATAACCAAATTCCTGCCCAACACAGCATTGCTTATGCACCGTATGTACGGTAGGCTGGCCTGGCCTGTACCGTAGTGGTTAAGGTACATGACAGTGGTTTGATCCCCGGTGTAGCCACAATAAGATCCACACAGCCGTTGGGCAATGTAAGTCACTTTGGATAAAAGTGTCAGCCAAATGACATGTAATGTATAGAAAATGAAATAAAAACAATGTCAAAAAAGGCAGTAAAAATGCTTATGCTCCTTTAAACTTGAAAAAATGGGGGGGGGGTTGGATGTGTAATAAAGGCCATCGCATGCCTCTGATATCGCTGGAGTCCTTGGCAGTAGATACTGGTAGATAAGTCCTCACGGTCAAAGACACGCAGCCAACAGGGTCATGGCACGGTCTGTTTCTCCATTTGCACGGGCTAAATCTGTCTGCTGAAAGGTCCGCCAAGTTATTTCTCATAAACCCAGAGTGGGGATGAGAGGAATGTCCACCTGGCCTCGCAGGGCATCTGATTAAATGAGTCAGCTCAGGTCGAGGTAGCCCCCTGCCCTTGAGTGAGTCCACAACACAGCTCAGGGCAAGGTGTCACTCATATGGAATGGACTAACCCCCCCCACACACACACTTCCCTTATTTCATTAATATTTTTCAGACATTATATTTGGGTGATTTTTTCCCCCCCAGTAATGTTGTAAGTGTGATTAATATACATGTGCTACAATATTAATATGAATTATTTCTTAATGTATACATGTCTGGAAAAGGAATACAGATGGGTTACATTATCCCAGTTCATTGGGACTCAAAAAAAAAAAAAGACGCAATGTTAGACAGATTTTTAGTTTTTTACACCTACAGTACTAATAAGGACACGACGGAAAGGATGTTCAATTGTAAAAAGAAAAGTTCCCCTTACACTCCACAGGGAACGAATGAACTAAAGGGCAGACGAACGCGTGGCGGAGAATGGCAAGGTTCGCCCGTCGCGACCGTGGAATGAAAGGCACTCAAACAAGCAGGAAGCAATCGCCCGAAAACTCCGGAGCGAAAGTGGGTCAGTTGTGTGCCTTACATTCAGCTACGTAGCTTCAGGCGTACGCTTTGCGCTGAGCGTAATATTTCAGCCTGTTGTGTCGGCTAGCTTTTGTTTCGAAGGTAAGTAAAGACATACCCAATATGGTTTTTGATAATCACTCTTTTATAAGTCAATGTTAATGGCAACGTGGTGGAGAATTTTAAATAATAATAATTTCCAGTCAAACAGTAACCGTGGTGTCCAAAATTCCTGGAGGAAATGCACAAGATGGAAACGACGTCACGTGTGTGTAGAGAAAGCTTGTAATCCAAACAGTGGCGAAAGCTGGGGAATTCAATGTGGGCCAGGCCTCACGTGGAAGTATGTTGCAATACTGGAGCTCCGGGCTGGAAGAAAGGTTGAGCAGTTCCTTTGCTCGGTACATTCTTTGTCACTTTGAGCAATTTGTGTAATTCGGTCACAGACGGTCACGGGTCACAGATGTGTCATCGTATGATTACGTGCGACATTTCTTAAACAAATAATTACAATATACACTACCGTTCAAAAGTTTGGGGTCACCGTCTTTTTCTGATTTTTTCCGATTTAATTATTTTTTACGGAGAATTGTTTCTCCTGACAAATGTTCTTGTTGAACCCATTGGAATAACTATTCAGGGGAAAAACTGCATATCTGACACCAGCACAGTGGTTTGAGGTTTCATTTGGACCCTTGATGACCTAAAACCATTTAGCCAACAAATGTGTTCCATACTGTATCAGCATAATTTTCAGCTGAATCTAGTCCCACCCCCCAATTCCCAAAGAGATCCATTCAAATGCAAAGTTTCAGTGTTTCTTTTAGGACAACATGAAAATAAGATTCAAAATCCAGACTCTGGTGATGTTGATGGGCCACATACATCAGGAAGTCATGGCATGCAAAGGATATGCAACCAAATAACAAAACATGACATAATTTGTCTCAAACATTGAAATGGGGGACTACATATAAAAAGTGCTGTAATTACTAGATTTTAATTACTTAAATTAGAAAAAGACAAGGTGACCCCAAACTTTTGAACAGTAGTGTATATGCATGCATACAGTTTGAAGGCCACAATAGACACAAAATAGAACTTGACTGACGTTCCACGAAAAATAAACATTTTGTAATGCAACCCAGGAGATTTAAGGATATTTGAAGTGATGATACTGATGGTAATTATACACAAAATACATTCCCAGGAGAATGAAAACAACACAAAGATCTGTGCCAAATGCGTCATTTGCTCAGAAAGTCCAGAAGATAGTTTCATTTAGACGACGCAGTGCACTGAAGTTTCTAAATGCTGTGGTTTGTCTGGAAATGTGTCAACCCTGATCTGGCAATTAATTCCTCAGAACTTATGTCACAATAATAAAATAACAACTATAAAGACAATCTTTACCGAAAGTGTGCTGTGTGTGCTAATTCCAGCTTGCTGGAAATTCGGAAAGCAGAGAGGCAAAGGTCACATGACCACATTCCACCCTGAGGCCCCCATAACACAATGAGAGGAGAGCCCTGACGGTTCAGCCTGACAGAGGACGGAATAACCGTGCGACTGTGAGAGATCTCTCAGGTGAAGAATATTTCAGTGGCTTGGTATGCTTTCATGTGGAAACAAGCTCGTGAATAAGCTCATTGTTCGGAGGTTTATTTCATATGCTCTCTTCAATTTCAGAGTTTTATTATTTTTTTCCTCACAAGGGAATTTTTGGCCCCACTTTCTGAATTCGTGGGATTCAGGCTTGGTCCAGGTTTGTCGCTCTGGCTAAACAAATCTAAAAAGATTAGATTACATTCCTTATTGTCCATCAAGAGGAAATGTGTTGCCACATTCCATACAGTGCACATGCACCAGTACAACAAAATAGGTACATAAATACATACAGATACAGTACATCTGTAATTCACAATGTAATTCTGTAATTCATGCACACCTAGTGTGTGCTGTACTTGTGCTCATAAGCGGTGCACACACATACACATGCACACAGAAACAGACACAGAGACAGACACATTTACTGTGGTTTGGAATTCAAGCACCGCATGTAAATAAAGGAGGAAGTGATTGTGGCCAGCGTTCAAAGTGCATTTCCCTCTTCATGCTCAAAGTTGAATGTTTTCCACCGGAGCACGTTAGAAACACTCACCGTGGAGCCAGGGTTTAATGGCTTCCCCCTGGGGGGGAGTGTAGCCCAGGTCTTCAACAGGATGTGTTGCCGTGGATACAAAAATGGGTCAGAAGCAATCTCCGCACAGAGACCCTTCCACCTGGCAGCTATTGGGCTTGATCGCATCAGGCAAACAGTGCAACTGCTGCATGTAATGTATGTGTGCATATTAATAGAGTCCCCAAAAAGAATAGGGTGACCACTGGTTTCAGTTTTTACATTACATTAATGGCATTTGGCAGACACTCTTATCCAAAGCGACTTACAGTTGATTAGACTAAGCAGGAGACAATCCTCCCCTGCAGCAATGCAGGGTACGGCCTTGCTCAAGGCGGTGCAGATCTTATTGTGGCTACGCTGGGATTCAAACCACCGACCTTGTGTGTCCCAGTCATTTATCTTAACCATTACGCTACAGGCCCCCCCCAGTTTCTTAGGTACAAAGCTTTAAGTCTCCAACCAGGGAAATAAGGCAAGGCTTCTCCCGTGCCTCTGTCAAATGAGAGTCATTGTGGATGAGGCCAAGCTTGTGCGATAGAATCTTTTCCACATACCGGGGGCTGATGTGTCCGTCTATATAGGTCAGCAGATCAGCGTCACGCTTCACACAGGTGCATCGTTAATGTAAACCGCGTCACCGTGGATAACCGCATCAAACGTGTGGTCCAGCGAGAGAATTTAATTTACACTGCAGCCAACTGCACGTTAAAATGGAGCGAGTGGTGTCTCGGTGGCGCAGCCTGTAGAGCACTGACCGCATGCTCATTGCGAGCCGCGACGACAACGGTTCGGATCCGACCGTCTGACATTTGTCGCGTGTCTTCCCCCTCTCTCTCGCTCCCATTCTTCCTGTCTCTCTATACTGTATACTGTCCAATAAAGCTGAAAAAGGCCAAAAAAATATCTTTAAAAAAAAAATGGAGGGAGTAACTCCACTGAAACTCAGCCAGCAACCTCTAACCGTTCATCATGCCGTGGACTCCGTGGGTTCACTTTTCACAACACCATGCAGTGTAGGACACGTCTGACTGTGAAATCCCTCTTCCTCTTTCTGGAAAGGGGCATATCAGCTGAGAGGAGATCTTGCAATGCAATGAGCTTGAAATGAAGCAAGCCTTTGAGAAACAGGGCATGGGAAAGCGAAGAGAAAAACAAGCTCTTCTTGCGCGGGGGTATCTCAGGTGAAATGACACGTTTCACTGAAAATAAAATAAGGCTTTTAAGGAACAAGCTTTTGGCAAAGATTCTCCCAAATTATACATTTGAATGTGATAGGAGGTACTGGTCTCTTCAGCAGCTTACCAGTGCTTGACCCAAAAGTAAATGACTGTGAAGACATTACATTAATGGCATTTGGCAGATGCTCTTATCCAGAGCAACGTACAGTTGATGAGACAATCCTCCCCTGGAGCAATGCAGGGGAGGATTGCTCAAGGGCCCAATGGCTGTGCGGATCTTATTGTGGCTACACCAGGATTAGAACCACCGACCTTGTGTGTCCCAGTCCTTTACCTCAACCACTATGCTACAGACATGTCGCCACACCGATTGTACATTAGGACAGGAACAACCCCCAGATGTCCATGAGGTAAAACAGTTGGGGCTCTCATTCATTCGCATCAGAATGGCAATAGCAAGACCTCTTCAATTCCATAACCTTTCAGAGGCCTTCTGCTCTATTTTGATAGTTTGATAGTAGGGGGCGACATGGCTCAGGCGGTAAGAGCAGTCGTCTGGCAGTCGGAGGGTTGCCGGTTTGATCCCCCCGCCTGGGCTGTGTTGAAGTGTCCCTGAGCAAGACACCTAACCCCTAAATGCTCCTGATGAGCTGGCTGGTGCCTTGCATGGCAGCCAATTGCTGTTGGTGTGTGAGTGTGTGTATGAATGGGTGAATGAGAAGCATCAATTGTACAGTGCTTTGGATAAAGGCGCTATGTAAATGCCAACAATTTAGTATGGAAAGACAGTGGCCTAGATTTTCTAAGCAAGGGCTTAGAAATCCTGGTATGTTGTGGAGGCTTTGTTACGAAGGGACGCATTTCCTTCTATTTTTCTCGATATAGTGCGGTGACCTGTATAGAGAAAAATTTAAGGAAATGCATTCCAACCACTGATGTTCTATATTCGGTTATTGATACTGAAAGTGAACTGCATGTAGTTACTAATACATTTACCCTCGTCCGGCACGATGAAGACATTTTTTAATGACATTTTTTGAGGAAGTCAAGATTTTTTTACACACATGACGTTGGTATTGTTTCTTGTTAACACTACAAATACACTAATAAGGAAGTTTATTATGTGTTGCATTTCCTTCCCACGTATCCATCCATCCATCCATTATCTTAACCTGCTTATCCTGAACAGGGTCACAGGGGGGGCTGGAGCCTATCCCAGCATACATTGGGCGAAAGGCAGGAATACACCCTGGACAGGTCGCCAGTCCATCACAGGGCACACACACCATTCACTCACACACTCACACACTCACACACTCACACACTCACACACTCACAGCCAATTTGGACTCTTCAATCAGCCTAACCTGCATGTCTTTGGACTGTGGGAGGAAACCCACGCAAACATGGGGAGAACATGCAAACTCCGCACAGAGAGGCCCCAGCCGACTGGGATTCGAACCCAGGACCTCCTTGCTGTGAGGTGGCAGTGCTACCCACTGCACCATCCGTGCTGCCCTCTTCCCACGTATGCCCCATTGAAATAAATGTGAACAGTGAAAAGTTAATTAAAATAGGAATATTTTTGAATTAAGAGCGCATTGGGCATTCAATAAAACAGCACACAAAATGGATGCCATGGCTACAGTTCAACCAAATCTTCACCAAAGGTCTCATTTAGCTTTCACACATCAGGCGTCACACCCCTGGGAGGGAGAAGTGGCAGTTCTGGGTTTTCACCACTGACACAAAAACAATTAATAAATAACAAATAAGCAATAATAAATCAAATAAATTATTTATTTTTGTGTATTATTCTCTCACCTCCAGATGGAAGATCACAGGTGCATAATCCATTATTACTTAGTCTACTATATACTCAGAGCATGTTTGTATTTATTATATTATTTAAAATACAGTATTTAAAACTGTTATTCAGTGTTTCCTGTCTGTTTTAAACAAATTGCCAATATCAATGCCAAATCAAAGGTTTTGACACCAATCGACGTCTATTGCATTTGCAAATCTACAGATTCTCTCCTCAAAGGCCTTTTGGGTTTGTGAGCAAAGTGCACCGTGCTAGAGCAGACAGGGCAATGCCAGTGTACATATTGGCCCATCGTGCTGAACGTAACACGTGTAACCTAGTGCACACACGATGACGCAGTATCTGAAGGATAACACATGAACGCCGTGACAGTGGCTTTGCAAGAGACAAAGAAAACGCATCAGGGACCTGTAGATTATTTTAGTAAAACATAAAGTCTTTGGAGTTTTAATTTGTGGTTTGCTATACATACAGCTGTCAAACGCCACATTTTAATAGCCCTGTTGGTTTAACAGGCAGTCTATTCCTGATAATGAAGGAGAAATAACACAGGTGGTATTATCATGGGAGTACAGGTAAAAATAAAAGTTTCTGATTTGGTGGATGTTGATTATGTTCAGGGGTTATGAATGCACGGCCACAAATTCAGAATCAGGGCACACATTTTTTAGTAAAAACTCAATATAAAAACTCATTTTCATTTCCATTTTATTCATCAGAAAAAATATAAGTATTTATTCACTGTAGCCGAAAAAAATAAAACAGTCAATACGAAGTCAAGATGTTAAACATCTGTACAGGAGATGCAAGCAGATAAGCACGGGGGGAGCATTGCACTGCATACACGTTTTGGAATGCCTACTGCATCTGGACCACTGGGCATGGATCTCTTCCATATACTTCAGTTTTTATGGTTTTGCACACCACGTCGAAAGTCATTGATTAGCTAAAGACTTTCATACACTTTGTTCCAAGAGCTTTAATTAGCTGCCAACTGAAAGGACACCACAAACGCCCACACAACAAGCGAGAGTGTGGGCCAAAACAACAAGACGATGGAGATGTCAAACACAGAATCTTGCAGTGGATGAAAACAACTTGAGGAATCCTAGAGAGTAAACCGCCTTACAGCAACCGGACGTGACAATATCCTAATTTTATATGCAACAAAATGTAACAAAGTTGGAAAAATTTTGCCCCACTGTCCAATGAAAGTCCAATGCAGATGATAGACAAAAACAAATTAATCCTCCAGCTGATTGGGTGTTTTTTTTGTTTTTTTTTCCCCCACCCTGAGAGAATAACACACAGAACAGCATTCTTCCTCTCTGGAGTTTATTTCCCATACAGACAGTATACATGAAAGATTAATTTAAATAAGTTATGACAGCCGATACAAAGCAGACGGACAGACGGTGGAAAGGGGGGGGGCGGGGCGTGGGGGGGACGGGGGGGGGTCAGGCGCAGGCTGAGATGGGCTGGCTCAGACCACTGAAGTAGGACTTCTCCCGGTCGCTCATCAGCTGGAAGTGCAGCGGCTGCCGGCAGAAGTTGCACTCCGCGGACGAGTGGGGCTGCAGCTCCAGGCCCACCTCCTTCCAGGTCTGCACCAGCGTTTCTGCGTGGAGAGAGTCACAACAGGCCTTCAGCTTCCCCGCACGTTACGTTACGTTACGTTACATTACATTACATTACATTACATTACAGGACGGCCAGTAGCGTAGTCCGAGAGCCAACACTGAAGGCACAAAACGTAAGGTTTCCACCGGTTTTAAGGTGAAATGATATTGTGAGCAGAGAACTGCCTCACTCTCTCTCCAGTTTTCCCCCTGAGATGTACACAGGCATCAGCTTACCCCCCCCCCCAGCCTCTATTATCAGTCAGCACACTAAACCAATTATCTGGAGCCTGGTCCCCGGTTCCCCGAGGGACAGCCTGTAAATGTGGTTATCTGGTCAGATCTGGGAAGCCTTTGACGGACGAGAAGGTCCCAGAAGTCTTTCTTCTTCAATTTAAGGGGAGGGGACTTTCTTTGGCGGGGTGGGGCAGTTGGCTCACAGGCATTGTACTTGGAAACATGCCTGGCTTTGTCAATGTTTCAGTTGATTCATCTCGGTTGTAATGAAACAGTTCAAATGTTTAACTACGCCAGACAATAATCTCCCAGAGCGACCGAATTAGCTCACACCGCTAAAATCCTGCCACAAACACGGCAGCTCACGATACCCACCGACAAAGTAGTTCATCATCTGTGGGGTGTGGTGGGGGGTGGGGGCGATGCGGAGGAGCTCGTCGCCCCGGGCAACCGTGGGGTAGTTGATGGCCTGGACGTAGACGTTGTGCTTGCTCATCATGAGGTCACACACCTGCGTGTTCTTCGCCGCGTCTGAGACCTGCGGGAGGGGGAGGGAGGGCAAAGTTAACAACCGCGCCCAGAAACGGTTCACACCGACCCTTTCCTTGTGCACTCCATTCTAATAAAGAAAAGATTAACAGCAGCCCCACCCACACTCAGAACAAACACACGGTTTACACCACCCTGCCCTCTGCCCTGCTAAAAGGACAAAAAAAAAAAAAAAAAACCCAACATAGTTCACACAACACAGCTCTGGCCCCTGCATGCCACCAATGAATGCTGTGGCAGTGGGAAGTGTACTGGCCCTGATGAGAATGATGTGGATAGGGGAGTGGGAAGTGTACTGACCCTGATGGGAATGATGTGGCAGTGGGAAGTGTACTGACCCTGATGGGAATGATGTGGCTGGGGCAGTGGGAAGTGCACTGACCCTGATGGGAATGCTGTGGCAATGGGAATTGTACTGACCCAGATGGGAATGCTGTGGCAGTGGGAAGTGTACTGACCCTGATGGGAATGATGTGGCTGGGGCAGTGGGAAGTGTACTGACCCTGATGGGAATGCTGTGGCAATGGGAATTGTACTGACCCTGATGGGAATGCTGTGGCAGTGGGAAGTGTACTGACCCTGATGGGAATGCTGTGGCAGTGGGAAGTGTACTGACCCTGATGGGAATGCTGTGGCAGTGGGAAGTGTACTGACCCGGATGGGAATGATGTGGCTGGGGCAGTGGGAAGTGTACTGACCCCGATGGGAATGCTGGGGCAGTGGGAAGTGTACTGACCCGGATGGGAATGATGTGGCTGGGGCAGTGGACGACGGGCAGGCCCGAGTCCATGAGCATCTGGCGGAGAAGCTTGACGTTGCGCTGGTGCTTGCGGCGGAGTGCGCGGCCCTCCTCGCTCTTCAGCGTCGCCACGGAGACCCGCGCGCCCGCCAGCAGCATGGGCGGCAGCGAGGTGGTGAAGATGAAGCCGGCGGCGTAGGAGCGCACCGTGTCCACCAGGGCGGCGGTGCTGGCGATGTAGCCCCCCACGCAGCCGAAGGCTTTGCCTGAAACGCAGAGGAAAAAGCTTGTTCACACCCGTGCAGTGTGTAATCCAACTCCCCCGCAGACGTGAGGACGGAGAGCCAAAAGGCTTTTCAGGGCTGGACAGCGCTCAACATTTCCCTTCCTGGCACAATGCTGCCATCAACATCACTGTCCACAGCCAGTAGTCATTACCCACGATGCACTGACCCCATCTTTAACTGTTTTTTAAGCAGCCATAACTGAATATCTGCCATTTTGTTTTATACACTGTGTCAGGCAAACGCTTAAAACATGTTACATTTCTGCATGCACGATTTTACATCATGGAGTGTACTCCTAAACAACGCCCTTGACAAAATAAATTATGCACAACTTCTAAATAGAAACCATTGCATCTTGAATAATAAGTAATGTTTTCTTTAAATGGACGTGGAAGCAGCTGAGCCTGACAGAAGCTTCAACCTTTCATTGGAGGCAAAATGCCAGTTCAACAAGACCGTTTCCTAGCAACAGGTGAACAGCCTCCGTCCCTGGCCGCCTTAAGTTACAATGCAGGACCTGGCCTATTTTCTTTCAGCGGGAATCTTATTACAGCGGACAAAGCATCCAAGCCAGCAAAACAACAATCTCAAAGAAATTGCATTATCCCTGAGCTTGAATAGCCGTTAACCATCGGTGGCCTGGAGCACGTACGCGCGAGTCCTTACCGAGAGTGCCGGAGATGATGTCCATCTTCTGCATGACCCCGTCGCGGTCTCCGATCCCGCCGCCTCTCGCCCCGTACAGCCCGACCGCGTGCACCTCGTCCACGAATGTGATGGCGCCGAATTCGTGGGCCACGTCACACATCTCCTCCAGCGGACACACGGCACCTTCGACAAGAGACGCACACTTAAGCTCCTATTCACAGGCCTTACCAAACCGGTATCCCCACAGGCTAATGCAGCACACTTAAGCTCCTATTCACAGGCCTTACGAAACCTGTATCGCACAGGCTCGTGACCTTATGAAACAACAACGTCATTGTACAACAGTGGCGCTTAAGAACTTGTGGCAGCTTCTCCAACACGCACCACCGCGTTTCGGACAAAACAACAAAACCAAAACCCTCACAGACCGAGGCCCCGCTCACCATCCATGGAGTGCACGGTCTCGAACGCCACGATCTTGGGAACCGAAGGATCAGACGTCTGCAGCAGCTCTCGTAGGTGACCCACGTCGTTGTGCCGGAAGACGAACTTCTTCGCCCCGCTGTTCCTGATGCCCTGAATCATTGAGGCGTGGTTCCCAGCATCGGAGTAGATCTCACATCCTGTTGAAAAATGAGTAACGTTAACACTTCAGAACATATCTCTCTCTCACACACACACACACACACACACACACACACACACACCTCAGAGGAGTGGTAGAACAATCATTACCATCAATATTGTTACATCAAAACAGGCTCAGGAGGGGCATACGCACTAAAAAACTAAATTTGCTTTAAAATGCGATCGACACACTCCAGCTTGGTTGAAGAGGTTACCTGGCAGCATCTTGGCCAGGGTGAAGAGGGTGGAGTCGTTGGCCACGAAGCAGGAGGTGAAGAGCAGCGCCGCGTCTTTGTTGTGCAGGTCCGCCAACTCGTGCTCCAGCTCCACGTGAAACTTGCTGGTGCCGGAGATGTTCCGGGTGCCTCCCGCTCCTGAGCCGTGCTTCCGTAAAGTGTCCCTGGGCGGGAAAAGAAAAACAACAACATTCCCGTCAGAACAGGCAGGGAAGAGAAGGGAAAAGGTTTTTTTTTTTTTTTTTTTTTATCCATCTCCTTGAATCCTCCTCGTCTTATCATCATATTACATTAATGGCATCTTATCCTGAGCAACATACAGTTGATTTAGACTAAGCAGGAGACAATCCACCCCTGGAGCAATGCAGGGTTAAGGGCCTTGCTTAAGGGCCCAACGGCGTATTGTGGCTACACCGGGGATCGAACCAGCGACCTTCCCAGTCATGCACCTTAACCGCTACGCTACAGGCCGCCCAACACTCACATTATCGTGTGGATGACCCGCGGGTGTCGGCTCATGCCCAGGTAGTCGTTGCTGCACCACACCGACACGTCGCGCTTGGTGGTCAGCGTTTCCGTGTAGTCATCCGCCATGGGGAACGTGGTCGCCCGCCTGTTCACGGTCTTAAACACGCGGTACGTGTGGTCGTTCTTCTTGGCCTCGATCTTCTTCTCAAAGAACTTGTCGTAGTGGAAGTTTGAAACCGCTGCAAGAGAGAAGTGGAAGATACTTCAGTTTTTTTCATGAAAACCCGGTCATCGCATATGAAAGCGTCAGAAATCTGCCACTAGACATAATGCAATATAGTTTATATTAAGAGGCGTGTCACAACGAATAGCTTTGTAAAAGAAATCTTTTATAAATTTTTAACTGAATTCTGTGAATCAACCATGTGCTATCCACCGCACCGCATCCACGATTTAACGTGCAAGTCGTCCTGAACGGGTAGACTGCAAATGGGGGTTAAGACGGGACAGTGGCATTGCAGGACTTACATTTGGGCATGTTCTCCTGCAGCAGATGGGACACCCTGGCGGGCCGCTGCTTCAGCAGGTTCTTCAGGAGGCTTTTGGGGTCCTCTCCATCAGCCTTGGTGATGTCCACCATGGGAGGGGTCGCCGAGCGCTCTGGGTCAAAGGAGGACACCACAATCATTTCTCAAATACAGAACTTGAATTTTTTTTTTTGTTTTTCTGACTTTTCCCCTTTTTCTCCCAATTTAGTAGCCAATTGTACTCGCCTCTATTCCAATCAGAGTTAGTGTTAAGATACACCGCCCACACCCCGGGCCGAGGAAGAGCTCTCTCTAAACGTGTCCGTGGTTCCCAGGCGTCCGAGGTGCTTATTGTGCAGCAATCAGCCAACCCTGCCAAGACCCTCCCTCTGGAGCCGCGAGCCAATTATGCCGCTCCATGTGAGCCGGGCCAAACTTAGCTTTTGGCTGGACCGGGAATCGAACCCCGGTCCTCAGTGTGTAACCGCAAGTCATCTTGCAGCATCTTAGCCTGTTGCTATTTATTGCCAAACACCGCGTGACTCGATGTGGAATTAGCCCAAATGCTTGTGCAGATAGAGGAAGTAGTCAGAGAGGGGCGTGGAAGCAGGAACGGCTAGGTTTACATTTTTACTTTCCAGTAATTTAGCAGGCGCTAGTGCGTAGGTTCTACCACACGTTAAAATCACACCCAAGAATGCTCACCTTTGCGGAGTGCGTCCATCTCCTGAACATCCTCCTGCAGCTCCAAACTGGCCTCACGCACCACGCTGCTGTTCTTCTGCCCCATCTCTGCCACCAGGAAGGGGCACTTGGAGGCCATGGCCTGGCCGGGGGGGGGCACGGGGTGGCCGAGGGGCAGCTTCGGCAACGGTTTGGGCTCTGAAATTAAAACCCAAATTAGGACAACGGCACGAAAACCACAGACGGACAACCCACAGAGTTCACGAAAGGAGGAAAACGTCAGGCAGGAGGGGCGCTCCCCGACGTTAAAGAGGGCGCGGGACTCACCCTCGCCGGCGGGGCTGGTGGAGCTGGTGTCCGCAGCCTTCTGGCAGCTGGCGGCAGAGGTGGAGAGCGCGCGGGCGAAGGGGCGGGAGGCCAGGTCCATCATGACCGGGCACTTCTGCGCGTACACCACCAGGGACTGGCGGGCCTGCTGCAGGAAGGCCGGGGGCACGCGGGACAGGAACGGGCAGCGACGTATGATGGTGTCCATCCTCGATCGATTCTCCAAAATCTGAAAAATGGGTACATCGCCGCGAGCCGTTAAATATTTGCCATTGCTTTCTCCTGCCACATCAAACAAAGCTCCAGGAATGATTAAATCCGCCCCGTGTCTGACGTGAACGGAGCTGGTGCCAACAAGTCTAATGAGATTCGTGGAACAAAAGGGGGAAAGGAAAGACTACTTCGGTGACCTCTTTTTGCCTGGCCACTTCAGGTGCCCATTTCCCCCCATTAGATCACAAACATCAACTTAAATAATTGGACGTTATCATTTTTTTTGCAACCAATATTTAAGCCAATCGTTATTCTGGGGGAAAATAAAACTAACACCCACCTGACTGATCAAAGAACTAAATGCCAATAACAGATTTAGGGCTGCTTTGCCATATTCTGCCAGTTCAAATGTTTCCAATTATGGTATACAGAGAGTTCTTTAAAACTAACAATAATAATTGAAAATCACTGTAAAAAATGTTTTACAAAAGGACTGGAGAGTACAATAAGCAGTGAGCGCAATAGAACCAAAACAATGTTTTCTTAAAGGTTTAAGTAGTTCAAACGTCAGCTGCTAGTGACATCGGAAAACCATAACAACCAGCGAATGTCCTTAAGAAATCTTGCACTTCCCAGGGGGAAATGGAAATATACCACTACTTTTTGTCACTATATTTCAAAATTAGGCCAAATCTTCTGGAATATATACTTGCAATGCTTGCAAAACAGACGTATTATCAGTAACATTGTACAACTAAATGCACTGCTAAAGCGTCAAAGCTGGCATTTTGACATTCATAAGATTAAATGTTTTTAAATGGTTTTAAAGACATGAGCGCTCCTGAAATCAGAGTAGACTGTTGCCGTCCATAATATGTTCCTTCAGAATGGCCATGTTGAAACGTAAAATTAAGGCACGATTTAACCTAAATTTGAATGCAAATAAACGTACAAAGTTAACGTTGCACATTATAACCAAGTTACCAACACACAAGTCCCCCCTGGATCTGATACGTTGTACAGCTCAACTGGAAGCGGGGGCATTTTGTACTCGGTTCGCCGAGTTAATGTTAAATCTTGCGGAAATAAAATCGACAATCAGCAAGGACAATGTTCGTAATTAACGTTAACAATTACAAACATTCAATACGGTTGGCGACCAAACTCATGCTCGCATTTAACAAGGGTCAAGTTAGTTCGCAAGAACTGCGGACGTCAATTCAGAAGCTACGTCACATGTACCAGGTCACACCAGGTTACACAATATACAGTATATCTCGGTAGTCATTTTACGCAATAACAGGAGTAAACGTATGGGAAATATGGTAGAAATGAGTTTAGGAGTTCACAATGGTAGCGGGGGGGAAAAATCTAGCTAGCTATCTAGCTAACGAGACAACATCTAACGTCTAGATTGTTTGGCCATCAACCATTAGCTATAAATTCAACAAATCACTAGGCTAAAACGGCTAACGTTAGATTAGAAGTTAGAACCGCCAATTGTACAGCTAGCTAACGTCAACGTTTTCAGCAAAATAATGAACGAGTATCAGTGCAACGTTACAATAACGTTAACCAATAGCTAATTGACAGCAAGCAAACTTCACACAACAGGGTATGGATAATATGAGCTAGCCAACTACGTAGAAAGCTATAGAAATTATTATTAGCCAACATTCGTAGCTAACCAAGTTAACGTTACTAACATTCACTTGTTAAATTCAGTACGCTACTATAAACTAGAAAACGTTAGCTACGTGGGAATGCGGTGGTCTGGATAAGAACGATTTTTCACTTGACCAGCTAACCTTAGCCAGCACCACCTTGGCCAACCCAGCGAAAAACTGCCTGAACCGGCACGAACACCGTCATCACCCGACAGAAGCCGGTCAAACGAGCTAACGTTAGAAATAACAGAAAATCAAGTCAATAGCTACAGATAAAAAACATAATTGTTGCAAGTTATCATAACTAGTAAACTGCTATAATAACATTCACATTCCCCTAAAAATGAAAGGTTTTTAAATAACTCGCATATGCTTGCTAGGCGTAGGCTAAAGCATTAGCACAAGTTGCTAACGAGTTGACCGTCTCCAAATTACGTTAGCCTACTTTGCAAGCCTAGCCTAGTAATGCATTTTACACGTTCAACTGATTTTATTTTTTCCTCACCTCGTGATCCTTTGTATTTTCACTTGGGGTAGCTTCGGTGTGGCTGTAATGTACCAAAAGTGAGTCTAAAGTGCTTTTTATGAACAAACTACTTTGCTGATGTTTATCGTTATCCTTCACTGAGGACGAACGAAAGGACAAGCCCATGCAGTCGGTTTTAAACGATCTATATCTGCATAATCTCGCGAGAGACTTGGACCTACGTCAAACCCCACTCCACTTCCGTGTTTCCCGTCAAGGTACCAGGAAAAAAATCTAGTGCTCCCTGGGTTTTCAGATCAGTAGCTAGTAATTTACATTTTAAATTGAGAAAAACGAAAACCTGAATGTATGAGATAATTAAATTAGATGTACTCAACAGTTTCATATTTGTCAAATGATACATTTGTACTTAAATGTGTTTTTTTATTTTTTTATTATACTATTGAGATGCTGTCATCATATACAGTGGGGCGAATTTGGGCACCCCTGGTTTAAATGTCTGTTACAATGAATCTGTATGTGATCGAAAGCAAACCTGAACTCTAAATGGAGTTAAACATGTGACCTTCCTGCAAATATTAAAGCAAGATTGGTTTATTTTTACTCTTTTATAAATTATTCAAAAAAGGAAAAGGGCCCTATGCAAAAATTTGGGAATCCTTTTGACTTATTCTTTGTTGCTTTTAAAAAAGATGATTACAAAAGCACAGGTGATTTACTCATTAGGGCTTCAATGAGTCAGGTGAGTATCATTCCAGGGCTGAACTTTTTATTCCGAATTACAACCATGGGTTCCTCTAAATACTTGTCCAAGGATTTCAGAATGAAATCCATTGTCAGAATATTATTTGAAAATGGGAGATAAATGGAACAGTTGAAGTCAAGGCAAGGTCAGGAAGAAGGAAAGATTTCAGATAGAATGGCCCAAGACCTGGTGAGAAATGCTCAGAAGAACCCACACATCACTGCAAAGGAGCTGCAAACACAGGTCTAGCTGTTCACAAGACAACAATACAACATATTTTAAACAACAAAGGCCTACATGAAAGATTTTCCAGAAAGAATGACCACAACACAAAATTAAGCGTTTGAAGTATGCAAAAGAAAACATTGAGAAGCTTTTTGGCCATTATGCTTTTGGGCTGGGGGCACAGGAAATAGTGGGAGGAATAATGGATTCCACAAAATATCAAGAAATTCTAATGTTGGCTGATGTTAAAAGGTGAGTCCAGACATTGAAGTTGAAGAGAGGTTGGGTATGTCAGCAAGACAATGATCCAAAGCATAACTCGAAATCAACCAAGTATTTCCAGGAAAGACAAAGGTTTTGGAATGGCCACCACAGTCCCCAGACTTGAATATTATTGAAAATCTGTGGAGAGATCTCAAACATGCTGTAGAGATCTCAAAAAATATTTCTGAGCTAGGTGTTCCGTCAGGAAGAATGGGGAAAAATTCCAAAAGCGGGAATTGAAAGACTTTTACAGGAAGCTACAGGAAGTGTTTACAAGCAGTTATAGTTGCCCAAGGTGGAGTTACAAAGTACTAACTGACAGGGCTCCAAAACCTTTGTCCAAGGCCTTTTATTTATTTATTTATTACTGTGAAACTGTAAAAAAATAAATTAAAATAAAAAAATAAAAAAAAGTAATCTTGCTTTAAAATTTTAAGAAATGCTTAATGTTGTACCATTTCGAGGTCAGGTTCACTTCCGTTCACTTAGATATTAATTGTAAAAGGCTCTTTGACCAGGAATGCCCACATTTTTTAACACTACTGTACAGAATCATCTTCACGAGTACACATCAGAATATTGATGAAATATGAATATGTCCTTACATGACATGAGATGTATTCTGCCCCCACAGAACTCTATATTCTGTGCCTCCCACCCAATGTTTATCCTTCAGTCCTCAACAATAAAAAGCCTGACACTTTCACAATGCATTTTTTTTTCTCCAAATTATCTAGTCTAGGGTATGGGTATGTCTTCCAGATGGCCGGGAATGGGAAAGACTATATCGTAACACTGTCACTCATGTGTCTCAAACATAGTCCTGTTAATAGTGTCAGCTATTCATATGCATTATTCGATATCCTTATGACTATGCTATCAAGATATCAAACAAGGCAAATTGAATGCATAAATGGACAGTGATATAGGTTAATAGTCCTCCATTGCTTCCCACTGCAGTCAGGAGTCATAGCAGATACTCTGTCCATATACGGACTCAGACTGGGGACTCTCCCCTTCAGATTGCACCATGGCATTCCTTTTGGATAATGTTACACGGTATATAACATTGTTCTGTTATTTTAAGGCTTGGGTAATCTGTATCGTGGTACTTTCTTTTGCTATAATGACAATGGCTAGAAACAATGGCAGCTTTTTCCCAGCTTCCAGACTGTGTGACTTCTACAGTGGGCCTCCTCTGCCTGCCACGTCCATGTTCACAGGCATTACCTCAAGACATTAGTAAAACTTCAATTAAAGGACAACGCTCAACATTCACTCACTCCAGCTAGAATGAACATTGCATATTCAGTGAGAGCTCAAGTGTAGAATTTGGGATGGGACGGTGGAGAACTGATGCACACGATTGAGCAGCCCGTGCGGCTGAAACGCATTAGTTTGTGGTTTAGGTGCGCCCCCTGGTGAATATTTCCAGAATTTCCAGGCCTAATTTCCAGAATTTTAAAAGGGCATTTTTTTGATGACTGGAGACGCTCATGTCAGTCAGAATTAAAATGGGTACCTCAAACGCGAGGATTTTTCTTTTTCTTTTGGTAAACACCGACATGCATTAATCTTGGTTAGAGGCAGAAGACATGGAAATACCACTGTTTTTATAAAAATGTCCTCTGCAGTAGACTTCCTTACTGTTTGTCAATATTAATGAAAAATGTTATCACAATATGCTATATACCCATTTTTGGTGTTTTGAGAAAAGGACCGATTTGCGTTACTACAAATGGGACTAAAATCCTACATTTTGAGCTGTTAGACACTGTGATGCTGGGCTGGGGGAGGCCACAGATCATGTGGTGACAGCACAAAATGTTGGCTAATTTCAGTAAGTTACTGTTAGCTAGCTAGCTAACGTACGTGCCAAAGCGGTGGTCTGGATAAAAACGATTTTTCACTTGACCAGCTAACCTTTGCTAGCAGCGCCTATGCCAAACAGCGATATAATTATGACGATTATTCTTTAAAAGTATCCGGATCTCAAAGACCGCAAGGCATAGACTTACCAAATCTGTTCAATAGCTTGTAAATAA
The DNA here is from genome assembly GCF_963514075.1 of Conger conger. Lineage (NCBI taxonomy): Eukaryota > Metazoa > Chordata > Actinopteri > Anguilliformes > Congridae > Conger > Conger conger. The sequence goes on from NC_083773.1 coordinate 7,236,441, forward strand.
ATGTCCCTCATTACCCAGTCACCAAAACCCATCCATAATGACCACATGGTGGCACTATAGTGAAATTTATAAAGCTTTGGCAAGCATTGACACAATTAAGTCAGTGGGAGAGGATCATCTTGTCACGAGCCTTTTATGTCTCAGCGCCCATATTATTGCTAGGCCGCTTGCTTACATTTTTAATCTAACATTTACCTCTGGCAGTATCCCTGCTGTTTGGAAGGCAGCTCAAGTTATCCCTTTGCATAAACGAGGTGATATGAGTGTTTTAAATAACTATCGTCCAATTTCAGATTCAATTTCTTGTGCATCCAAAATCTTAGAATCCTTAGTTAACTCCCAACTACAGGCCTTTCTAAAGATCACACTACATTACCAGAGTCAGCTCTTTGGATAGTGGAGAACATTGTGCTGCACTTAATACTGGATTGGATGACCTCTCTCTAAACTGGTTTTGTGCTTACCTCACAGAGAGATCTCAAGCTGTTGTTGCTGATGGTACCCCAAGGGTATATTCTTGGCTTATTTTTGTTCACTCTTTATATAAATAACATAATCTTTTGCAATGTAATGTCCACTTTTATGCTGACGATAATCCTGTATGCCACTGGCTCAAAGCTCAATGTGGCAATTGTCAATTTGCAGTCTGCTTTCAATGATTTTCAGATGTCCCTCATGGACTGGTTTTAAATTCTGATAAAATAAAGTGTATCTATTTCTCAAAGACTAAATTAAAAGTTGTCCCCTGTGTTGGTATTCACACTCTCCATGGTGTGTAAATCAAGATGGTTGATTCTTATAAATATTTAGCCTTTTGGCTGGATGGTACACTGTCCTTTAAGACACATGTGGACAACCTCACTCAGAAACTTAGAATCAAACTGGGATTCCTCTATAGAATTTTACCTCTCGATTTTAATCACGCTGAAGGCCAATAACTATCCCACAAGATCTGATTATTTGATTTTAGACACACCACATGTGAAAACCAAGTTTGGTCAGTTTTAAATTCTTTGCCCCTTTTATCTGGAATTATTTTCAAAACGCAGAAGCACATAAACTAAGATCCCTTGTCCCATTAAATAATTTCAAAGATTGTAATGTTTTGTAAATGCTTTGATTGTATGCTGTTTGTTGTTATTTGTAACATTTGCCTGAATTGTATCTGTCTGTCTCTATGCCTGTATTTATTTTTTTATCTATGTATATAGGTCTCATTTGAAAAAGAGATTCCGATCTCAATGTGACCACCTATTAAATAAAGTATTAATAATAATATGATGAGGCGTTTTACATTTTGTCCTAGATCTCACCAACTGTAACGTATAGAAACATGACCTCTTTTTTGGTAGATTCCTGGCTGTGTCCCATTATTTTTCACTCCCATCCTTTACTCCACCCCTCCACTCCAGTGGGAGTATGTGGAGTTAATGAGTGGAGCAAAGGAGTGAAGAGAATTTCAATTCAATTTCGGCATTGTTATAATCAATGTCGACGTGCTGTGTTAACGAGATAGCCCTATCATAATCATTCTTTTTTTGCAGAGCCCACAAATATTCCCGTAGCCAATTACAGACCTTACACGTGGCAAGCCCATTTAAAGCTACAAAATCACTTGTAAGTTGCATGGTGGGATACAGTAGCCAGTAAAAACACAAACTTGACATTGTGGTTTGCCTCAGGACACAAATTTATAACCTACAGTCGAACAAGATGTGCTTTAACTGCAGACTTTCAGCTTTAATTTGAGGGTATTTACATGCAAATCAGGTGAACGGTGTAGGAATTACAACAGTTTGTATACTTTGTATACTTTTTAAGGGACCAAAAGTAATGGGACAAACTAACAATCATAAATCAAACTTTCACTTTTTAATACTTGGTTGCAAATCCTTTGCAGTCAATTACAGCCTGAAGTCTGGAACGCATAGACATCACCAGACGCTGGGTTTCATCCCTGGTGATGCGCTGCCAGGCCTCCACTGCAACTGTCTTCAGTTCCTGCTTGTTCTTGGGGCATTTTCCCTTCAGTTTTGTCTTCAGCAAGTGAACTGCATGTTCAATCGGATTCAGGTCAGGTGATTGACTTGGCCATTGCATAACATTCCACTTCTTTGCCTTAAAAAACTCTTTGGTTGCTTTCACAGTATGCTTCGGGTCATTGTCCATCTGCACTGTGAAGCGCTGTCCAATGAGTTCTGAAGCATTTGGCTGAATATGAGCAGATAATATTGCCCGAAACACTTCAGAATTCATCCTGCTGCTTTTGTCAGAAGTCACATCATCAATAACTACAAGGGAACCAGTTCCATTGGCAGCCATACATGCCCACGCCATGACACTACCACCACCATGCTTCACTGATGAGGTGGTATGTTTTGGATCATGAGCAGTTCCTTTCCTTCTCCATACTCTTCTCTTCCCATCATTCTGGTACAAGTTGATCTTTGTCTCATCTGTCCAAAGGATGTTGTTCCAGAACTGTAAAGGCTTTTTTAGATGTTGTTTGGCAAACTCTAATCTGGTCTTCCTGTTTTTGAGGCTCACCAATGGTTTACATCTTGTGGAGAACCCTCTGTATTCACTCTGGTGAAGTCTTCTCTTGATTGTTGACTTTGACACACATATATCTACCTTCTGGAGAGTGTTCTTGATCTGGTGTTGTGAAGGGGTTATTCTTCACCAGGGAAAGAATTCTTCTGTCATCCACCACAGTTGTTTTCTGTGGTCTTCCGGGTCGTTTGGTGTTGCTGAGCTCACCGGTGCATTCTTTCTTTTTAAGAATGTTCCAAACAGTTGATTTGGCCACACCTAATGTTCTTGCGATCTCTCTGATGGGTTTGTTTTGATTTTTCAGCATAATGATGGCTTGCTTCACTGATAGTGACAGCTCTTTGGATCTCATATTGACAGTTGACAGCAACAGATTCCAAATGCAAATAGCACACTTGAAATGAACTCTAGACCTTTTATCTGCTCCTTGTAAATGAGATAATGAGGGAATGACACACTCCTGGCCGTGGAACAGCTGAGCAGCCAATTGTCCCATTACTTTTGGTCCCGTAAAAGGTTGGAGGCACATATAGAAACTGTTGTAATTCCTACACCGTTCACCTGATTTGGATGTAAATACCCTCAAATTAAGTCTGCAGTTAAAGCATATCTTGTTCGTTTCATTTCAAATCCATTGTGGTGGTGTATAGAGCCAAAAAGAGGACAATTGTGTTGATATTGAATACAATATGTGTTGAATATTTATGGACCTGACTGTATGTAACCAGCAACATTGGATCTAAGTAAAACTCTGGACAAACATAACCATTTACTGTAATCCCAGAATCCCGATGTGTCCGATCTGAACACCATGTACTGTGACGGCTTATTCTCCGGCATATTTTCAGTTGTATCTCACATGCATTGGCTCAGACGGTAAGGCGGTAAGAGCAGTCGCCTGGCAGTTGGAGGGCTGCCAGTTCGATCCCGTCCTGGGTGTGTCGAAGTGTCCCTGAGCAAGACACCTAAACCCTCTGATGCTCCTGACGAGCTGGTTGATGCCTTGCATTGGAGCCAATCGCCGTTGGTGTGTGAGCGCGTGTATGAATGGGTGAATGAGATGCATGAATTGTACAGCTCTTTGGATAAAGGTGCTATATAGATGCCAACCAATTACCATTCCGCTAATTCAGAATTGAGTGTTCACATTGAAAAACTATTATTTCCCATTGTAACATCTGTAACACATTCATTGGTAATCAATATTTAATATTATGCAGGAATATTTTGCACAATATACAGGTTTGGCTCATTATAATTTTCTTTGTCTGAATAAACATGAAGCACCTAATTAAACAAAATGAACTACTTCAATTATGAGATTTTATGTTTGGAACGAAAACCAGCATACACAAGGGGCCCCCAGGACCAAGTTTGGGAACCAATATCATGTAGCTTTTGTTTCCATCCTTGGTTATGTATTATGGGCAGGACATGCGCAGGGAAATCGAGTTCGCGCATATGATGAGGTCGCTTGCGCGAAGAATGATGTGAGACGTCTCATATTTCACTAGAGAGGGGGGGAAAAACGCTTCAGTTGAAACGCAGCTATGGCGTCAACACCTTATATTATTTTCGTGTTGTGTCTGACTTTCATTCCATTCGCTTCAGGTGAGTTTAATTCGCTATTTTCTAACGTGGTCAGAATACGGCTCGTGTGTGATATGTATTCGAGAAAGAAACGTATTATCTTTTTTGTCGTATTAGTCCTGTTTGTAGCTAGCTAGATGTAGCTAGCTAGATGTCCGCTAGCTATCTACGGTCGTATCCTAACGCAGGCGAGCATGACCCAAGCTTGCCCGTGTTTAAGTATGGAATAAAGCATGTTATAACGTCCTACTTTAACAGATCTAACTACATAACCAGTGTAATCTTAATATTGTGGGGGAAAGAATAGTGTTTTCTCTCTCAGCTAGGTCATAGGCAAGATATTTATCCCATATATGGACACTTGTGATCCCTGATAGCTAAAATGTTTGTTAACAGGATAAACGGACTGTTTAAAATGCATGCACGCTTGCCACTTTTATAGCCAATGGGTTTATCTTATTTGGGGCGAAAATGTATATGTTGAATAGGCTAGTTATATTGTGGTAGATGCGTTTCCGGCCCAGGCAAGGGACATCGGGGCTAAAAGATTGCGTACAGTTTCCAGTAAGTTAGCTGTTCTTGAAAACAACATGCCATTGTTTATTTTATTCGACAAACTGACAGGCTTATCATTAGCCAAAAAAAGAAAATCAATGTGTTGATTTTCAGCCACAAAACACGCATTTCAACTGCTAGCTTTCTTTTCTCGTTTCCAATATGACTTTAGTTTCTTGATCCTATGTTCATTCGTGTCATAATGGGCATTGAAGGTGCAAGGAGGAAATGGGAGCTTGCCTTCCATTTCATAGTCCGTATTTGCTGGGTATTTTTAGCTTTACCCGAGGATGGCGTTTAGCAAAAAATGTAATTGCGTTAACAGTAAATTATTTGTCTTTGTTGTGCCAAATGTAATAACCAGACCTTGAGGAGCAGGGGCTAATGACTGCTGTGCCGTGATTCCATGATCACCCTGATTTGACTTCTGTCATAATCTTGTGGGGGATATCTGAGTTTGACCGAATTCTCTGTGTTTCTACCGACACATTTCTGTGCAATGATAATCATGCTCACCCCCGTGTCGGTTCTCAGACATAACGTCTTTATGTTTTGTTCCAGCTGACGAATGCGAAGCCTACGTCGACTCCAGTTACAAAACGCACTTATCCGAGGACTGTTCGTTTCTGCAGCATTGCTGTGGCACCTGCGACAACAGATACTGCTGCTCCAATTCTTTTAGAAGACTCAATCAGGACTCATGCTCTGTGTGGTATGTAGTATGTGACGTGTATGATGTGTGACTACAACTTTATTTTTCTTTGCATCGCTGCATGCGGAATGCTATAGCACAATGCGGGAGGAATTACACATTGCTGAAACGGGTTACAAGTTGGGCGTATGTCATGAGCAGGCACTCATAGTAACTGTACTATGGGCCGTGGTATGCCCTTGGTTTCTGATAAATTTTATAGAAATAAGTGAATTCTAATTCAATGGGGAAAATAACAAGAGGGGGGGGCAAGTAAAAAGAAAGGAGATATATTTTTGTTGCTGTTTTTCACCAGTTCGTGCAGTGTGTGATGGAGCTGCAGTTATGACTGAACACTAGCTGATGCTATAGGTATGGTGGTGGAGCTCGTAGCTGCTTTAGCATGACAGCGAGATGCTTGCAAAAGCGATTTCTCACAAACATCTTGGGTTGAATTTTCTAACATGCACGCAACACCACACGGACTACGTTTATGGTTGAACGATGTGAAATTCGGCCAGCAAGCGGCAACATACGGCAGGTCTCAACAAAGTGGCGATGCTCAACAACAAATAAAAGTAGATCAAATTCAAGAATCGTTCAGTTATATTATTTTCAATCTTGCTTGTTGGTGGGGTTGCCTTATGGGGAGGTACCTGGGAGAAAGTAGATCAGGTCCAGGCACAGAGATCATGATGGAACAAACATTACATGAATGGCATTTGGCAGACGCTCTTATCCAAAGCGACGTACAGCAGGAGACAATCCTCCCCTGGAGCAATGCAGCGTTAAGGGCTGTGCGGATCTTACTGTGGCAACACCGGGGATCGAACCACCAACCTTGTGGGTCCCAGTCATGTACCTTAACCAATAGGTTATATTTCCAGTAATCCAGTCCTGTTCTCATCTGAATCGTGTCCCAGGATGTTATAATATGGGCAAATATACACAGTGAGCACTTTATTATGTATTCATTTATCACTTATTTTTCTAGACTAGGTCTTCTGCTTCTGTAGCCTATCCAATTAGAGGTTTGACGTGTTGTTGGTTCAGAGATGCTCTTCTGCGTACCACTGTGGTAATGTGTGTTTATTTGCATGAGTCACTTTCCTGTCAGCTTTGACCAGTCTTGCCATTTAGTTTTTTGCACCATTCCTTTCAAATTTTAGAGACTGTTGTGTGTGAAAATCCTAGGAGATCAGCAGCTTCTGGCCTATTCAAACCACCCTGTCAGGGACCAATAATCATTCCACGGTCAAAGACACTTGGATCACATTTCATCCCCATTCTGATGGTTGATGTGAACATTAACTGAAGCTCCTGACCCGTTGCCTGACTGCTGCCACATGTTTAGATAATTGTGTGAATAAGTGGGTGTACAGGTGTTCCTAATAAAGTGCTTACCAAGTTCAGAGATGTCAGCTGAGGTGGCTGCAGGAGTGTTTAGGGGGAGATGTAAGCTGAGGTGGAGAGTTTAGGGGGAGCTGTAGGCTGAGGGGGGAGAGTTTAGGGGGAGATGTCAGCTGAGGTGGCTGCAGGAGTCTGGAGGGGGAGTTTTGGGGGGGGAGATATGAGGGAGCGTGTGAATGTGCAGCAGACTGTGACGGCACCCTTGGAGAAGCAGGCTTCTGAATCACCATGGCAGCAGCCTAAGTCTGCTTGTTGCTTGGGCAGTGTGGCCTGTGAATGCTGCAGTTTGAAACCAACAACAGAGCTACGCCCCGATGCATACGTTCACTTTCTGCGGTAGATTTCCTGCTTTTGCTTCAGTCATAAAAATGGTGCTCGGATGTGCAATCCATACCAATCCCAGCAAACGTGTAAGCGCGTAACCAATTACATTCTTGTGGCTATATAAACCTGAAGTTATTTTGACCTGCCGAGTGTTTTGTTTGCTGTATAATGTTACAGTGGCAGAGCAGACTCTTACTGTTTACAAGAATTTGGTCTATCTCCCTCTGCCGGTATTTATGGTGTTTGTTAAACTGAGTCAAGCTGTGCCAAGCTGTGCATTCCCCCATACAAGGCTCTTGGATGGACAGTTGCTTCACCCTGCTCTACACATGGAGTGCTTGTGCAGACGGGGAAATAACGGGGTTCTTTATGTGCGGGGTTCACTTTCTGTGCTGTGAGCCCGTCTGGCCTATTCCCCGTGGCTCTATCTGCATCTCTTGTCTGAATAAAGCCTCACAAATACACGAGGAGGTCAGTCTGTCAACTGTCCTTAAGCTACATTTTAAATGGGTTTTTTGATTGCAAAAAGTACAGTTAGAGAGGAAGTTTTGCAACTGTGAGGAAGTGTTTTTTTTTTTCTTCTCCCTCACGGTTGGGCCTTTTCCTGGAAGAGCACTGCGAAGAGCGTTGCAGTTGCAAATCATCTATTTGAGGTTGTCACAAGAAGTGGCTGTAAAGTTTGATTTGGCTACACAAAGATGTTTATGTGGGTGTAAATCGGTGTACGGACAGTAAATTTGACTGATATCTTATTTCTTATCTCTTGTCATGCCATAGGACTGTAATAAAAAAAAAAAAAAAAAATTTTTTTTTACTTGATCATACTTTTTATGTTTTTTCTGGTTAACCAAGAAAGCGGAGTTTGGGTTCCGGCTCTGCTGGAGCGAGGGTTTTGACGGAAGGGTTAGGTGTGGCAAGAAGTTGGTTTATGTAATGCCCTTGAACTTTTGATATAAAAAAATATATATATGTTCCATGTTGCATGGTGACATTAATAGCTGACTGTAGTAATGATGAAACCTGACTCGTGTTTTGCCATGATAGGGTATCAAACTAATTTCCTTCAGAGTTTGTTGTTTTTCTCCTCTCTCTGAACTGCTCAATTAATTGTAGAGTGTTGTAGGATAACTACATCCCCGCTGAAGATTGCATGCCCTATACTCCGGTATTCTACTGCAATGTATATTTTATAAATCTAAGCCAGAGTAAGTGAGTATATTTGAGTAATTTTAATGAACAAAACTAGCTTTACACCACAATTTACACCTGCAGGTTGACCTGTTGAGCTGCACAAGTAGTGTCTTCCTCCCAGTCTGTGTGAGCCCAAGGAGTGGCTGCTGGCATCACATACCTTGAAGGACAGCACATATAGTCCCCTCCAAAAATATTGGCACAGCAAGGTTCAGCTTTTATTTCCTGGTATTTTCATCTAAATTTGTTAAACAACTTAGGACATATCACCCTTTGTATCAGACCATCCAATTTTTAGGTGAGAAAGTATTTTTTGTTGCCCAGATGTGTCCTGTTGGATTGATTGGTTAAACAATATATAGTTCTGAATATCTATGCTTGGCTTTAGCCTTGGGTTTTGCCTGTGATGGCTGCATTTGTGTGAACCAAAAATAAACTAATATGCCTTTGGGAGAAAAGCAAACCATTTTGAATCTTTGAAAAGAGAAATCGACTTATTAGGGATAAGCTTGTACAATAACTTTGAATGTCCTGAAAAAGAAAGAAACCACTGGTGTACTGAGCAGTAGACATCAAACAGGTTGACCAAGGAAAAACGACAGCAGTTGATGACAAACCATGTGAGCGCTGTGTAGAAAACCGCCCAAAAATCAGTCAATGACATCACAAACAATCTCCACAGGGCAGGGGTGAAGAAATCTCAATCAACTGTTTCGAAGAAGACTGAGAGCAGCAATATAGAGGTTATATACCACAAGATCCAAACCACTCATCAAAACCAATTTGCAAAGAAGTATAGAGATGAGCCACAAAAGTTCTGGAACAAAGTTTTATGGACTGATCAGACCAAGATTAATCTCTACCAAAGTTATGGAAAGGCCAAACTGTGGAGAAAGAAGGGATCTGCTCATGATCTAAAATATACAAGCTCATCTGTGAAGCACGGTGGCGGAAGTGTTATGGCTTGGGCTTGCATGGCTGCTTCTGGAGTGGGTTCACTAGTCTTTATTGCTGATGTACTCATGATGGCAGCAGCAGGAAGAATTCAGGAGTCCACAAAAACATTCTCTCTGCCAACTTACGGAGAAACAAGTGCAAACTAATTGGGAGGAACTTCATCATACAGCAAGACAATGACCCAAAACACTCTGCCAACAGAACAAAGGACTTCATTCGGGATAGTGAGTGGAAGGTTTTACACTGGCCAATCACCAGTTCTTAACCTAATTGAGCATGCATGTCGCCTCCTGAAGAGAGGAGATTGAAGAAGAAACAATCAACAACTGAAAGTCGGTGCAGTAAAAGCCTGGAAAATCATCACAAAAGAAGAATGCAACAGTTTGGTGATGTCAATGGGTCACAGGCTGTTATTCACATTCATGTACTTAAATACTCGTCTCATACCTTTACTCACCTTTGGTCTGATACCAAAGGTGCCATGTTCTAAGTAGTTGGGCACATCTGGGTATAAATACCCGGAAATGAAATCTGAAATGATCTCTACCCCAAATGTATTCAGTGTATTACAAAAACAAAGGAACTGACCTTGCTGTTCCAGGACTTTTGGAGGGGACTGTAAATGTCATGGAAATTGAGCATGCTGCGGTGTGTGTTTGGTCTCACCGACAGCAGCGTGCCCGTAAGCCAACAGCGGTCTAGTATCTCAATTCAAGTTGACTTACTGTGTATACACTGTCGCTAGTTGATTTAGTGGTCACTCATTTTTCATTGTCATGATAAAGTGACAGTTTACCTTGGCACCTTGGCATCTTGCCATGGGTTACATTAAAGGGTGTATTCTTCATTAATGCTAGCTGTTTTTTGTTTTCTTTTCCCCCAGGGATTCAAATAATGGTGACATTGTTACCATTACAAGTGGTATTGCGGGCCTTGTCATCTTCATCATCCTCATCATTTCCTGCTGCGTCTGCCCCTGCTGCTGTCTGTACAAGATGTGCCGAAAGCCAACACGTGAGTCCCAGCTGTGTGTGTTTGTGTGTGTGTGTGTGTGTGTGTGCGCGCGCATGTGTGCGCTTAACAAAACTCACTTCGTTGTGTGACTTTGTGGCTAAAAATTGAGGATGATGCACGGGTGAGTTTTATTTATTTCACCTTTAAATCAGTGACCAGCTCCATGGGATGAGGTGCAGTTGGGGATTGCCTTACCCAGGGTACAGGAGGGTTCAGGCGAATAAGGCTCTGTAGTGATCCATTAGGTGCCTGTGCACTGCAGGCCAAAGCCACGTATCAGATGTCTTCCTCTGATTGGGCTGACATTGGCTCGGGCAGTAAGAGCGGTCGTCTGGCTGTCGGAGGGTTGCCGGTTCGATCCCACCATGGGTGTGTCGAAGTGTCCCTGAGCAAGACGCCGAACCCCCAAAATGCTCCTGATAATGCCTTGCATGGCAGCCAATCGTCACTGCCGGGAAATGCCTGCATCATCGCCTTATTCCAGACTCTACTGCCAAGGTAGCTTTGGAACATGTCGAAAATACTGGGGAGAAAACTGCAAAATCTTGCTTGAGATCACTATGCGTATGACTCTCTTGTACTTACTGTGGTTTCCTGTTGATATGACTTTTGCACAATTCGGAATCAGTTCTGCTAATGCTATCAGCAGTTACATCATCAACAAAGGCAAGTGAGTCAGTGTCTGTGACACGCCAACACCACCACAATGTGGTGCTTTGATTTAGGGCAGTTAAACCCCCCCCACCAATATACAGTCAGGTCCATAAATATTGGGACATCGACACAATTCTCCTCTTTTTGGCTCTATACACCACCACAATGGATTTGAAATGAAACGAACAAGATGTGCTTTAACTGCAGACTTTCAGCTTTAATTTGAGGGTATTTACATCCAAATCAGGTGAACGGTGTAGGAATTACAACAGTTTGTATATGTGCCTCCCACTTTTTAAGGGACCAAAAGTAATGGGACAATTGGCTGCTCAGCTGTTCCATGGCCAGGTGTGTGTTATTCCCTCATTATCTCATTTACAAGGAGCAGATAAAAGGTCTAGAGTTCATTTCAAGTGTGCTTTGGAATCTGTTGCTGTCAACTGTCAATATGAGATCCAAAGAGTTGTCACTATCAGTGAAGCAAGCCATCATTAGGCTGAAGAATCTAAACAAACCCATCAGAGAGATCGCAAAAACATTAGGTGTGGCCAAATCAACTTTTTGGAACATTCTTAAAAAGAAAGAGCTCAGCAACACCAAAAGACCCGGAAGACCACGGAAAACAACTGTGGTGGATGACAGAAGAATTATTTCCCTGGTGAAGAAAAACCCCTTCACAACAGTTGGCCAGATCAAGAACACTCTCCAGGAGGTAGGTGTATGTGTGTCAAAGTCAACAATCAAGAGAAGACTTCACCAGAGTGAATACAGAGGGTTCACCACAAGATGTAAACCATTGGTGAGTCTCAAAAACAGAAAGACCAGATTAGAGTTTGCCAAACAACATCTAATAAAGCCTTTACAGTTCTGGAACAACATCCTTTGGACAGATGAGACAAAGATCAACTTGAACCAGAATGATGGGAAGAGAAGAATATGGAGAAGGAAAGGAACCTCTCACGATCCAAGACATACCACCTCATCAGTGAAGCATGGTGGTGGTAGTGTCATAGCGTGGGCATGTATGGCTGCCAATGGAACTGGTTCCCTTGTGTTTATTGATGATGTGACTTCTGACAAAAGCAGCAGGATGAATTGTGAAGTGTTTTGGGCAATATTATCTGCTCATATTCAGCCAAATGCTTCAGAACTCATTGGACGGCGCTTCACTGTGCAGATGGACAATGACCCGAAGCATACTGCGAAAGCAACCAAATAGTTTTTTAAGGCAAAGAAGTGGAATGTTATGCAATGGCCAAGTCAATCACCTGACCTGAATCCGGTTGAACATGCATTTCACTTGCTGAAGACAAAACTGAATGGAAAATGCCCCATGAACAAGCAGGAACTGAAGACAGTTGCAGTAGAGGCCTGGCAAAGCATCACCAGGATGAAACCCAGCGTCTGGTGATGTCTATGCGTTCCAGACTTCAGGCTGTAATTGACTGCAAAGGATTTGCAACCAAGTATTAAAAAGTGAAAGTTTGATTTATGATTGTTAGTTTGTCCCATTACTTTTGGTCCCTTAAAAAGTGGGAGGCACATATACAAACTGTTGTAATTCCTACACCGTTCACCTGATTTGGATGTAAATACCCTCAAATTAAAGCTGAAAGTCTGCAGTTAAAGCACATCTTGTTCGTTTCATTTCAAATCCATTGTGGTGGTGTATAGAGCCAAAAAGAGGAGAATTGTGTCGATGTCCCAATATTTATGGGCCTGACTGTAACTGTACTGCTGTTGAAATGCTTGCGGGCTGCACTGCTGTCTGTCCTTCCGAGACCTTGAAGCATTCTGACAAAGGCCTGACGATAGGGCTGAAACATCAATTATTTTTGATAAAGATGGAATAAAGTGAAAACATTTAAAAACGAAAAGATTTTTAGAGTTGTAGTTTGCAGCTGAAGTAGTTTAGCCCGTGGCGCTAACGTGGTGCCCAGACAGGCAGTCTGGTCGGGGGGGGGGCATTAGTCCATGGCAACCCTTCTGCATGGCGCTCCTTGGCTGGTGGGAGGTCAGGGGGCTTCATCTGGCCCGTGTTCCGGCAGGTTCCGCAGATGTGACAGTGCACCAGAGCAAACGGTGCACTCGCTCTGCTTGCAGAACGACGTTGAAAGTATTCTTTCTGAAAATACGCGATCCCAGGATTATCTTCGAAGGAAAATAAAGCACTTCATGTACTCCTATTAAATCACTTTGTTTCAAATGGAAGTCTGGAATTCAGAGCGTGAAAACTAACTTTTGTGACTACCAGTGATCACAGATGGTGTGGAAACCACCAGAACTGAAAAATGACAGATAGACACTTGACATTGTTTTTGCCTGAAATTATTATTATTATTGTTATTTTTAAAGCCTAAGAGAAGTCTGTGTTGGTTTATTCTCAGGGCAGAGTCTTGTGTCTTGGCTCAGAGATGACGGTGAAGGTTCACTGATTGACAAATGAGTAAATTGAGTTTGTGTGTCATGTGAGAACAGTCCAGTCAGTGTGGAGAGTGGCTTGTGGTTGCATTTCCTGCACATGGTAGTCTGGTCAAATCGAGCTTCTGCTTTTTGGCACCAAAAGTACTACTGTAGGGTTAGCCAGTCGCCATTTTGTTCCTGGTTTCTCTGAACCACATAGCACACATCCCTGAGAGTGATGCAAAACACGGCTATAATAACAGTGGAGAACAGAGGTCTGTAGACCTGGCTGGAATACAGATCAGATGGACACTGTAACATCAGCAAGACCTCACAAAACTATTGATGACCTCGGACTGATGAGCATTACAGATGGAGAGTTTAGCCTGGGCTAGTTCTGTGTTCATGCCAAATACCTTTCAGCCAAAAAAACCTCAAAAATATGAATTCAGTTACACTCATTCCTACATGAACTAACATGAAAACTTAAAACATGTACTAAATAAATGAGCAGGTCAAATGCACAGTAAAGATCCTGTAAAGGTCTCGAAAAAGATCCTTTAGCCCCCTAACGCTCCCTCGTGAAGGCACCGAGGAGTCTTATCACTTCCCCGAACTTGCCGGCCCAGCGATCTCGCTGCCTGGGGAGCAGGGCTTCCTGGCAGCACGGCTCAGCGGGCGTGACACGGATTGCAGAAATGGAACGCGGACCCAGCACCACCCTTGTCTGACTCACTGTTGGTTTCCGTGACAACCACAAGGGGGGAGGGGGAGGGGGAGGGCGGCGGGGGGGGGGCAGAGGCAGACAAAGGCCTGACGTACAGAGTGGTCGCATACTTGCGCTCGGAAACTCCCGGCCACAGCCTGCAAACAGAGCGCAGCGCGGCTCCCGCCTCGGGCAGGGGCATGTTGCAGGGGCATGTTGCAGCGGCTCGGCAGTAAGTAGGAGGCTGCATGCGGAACTGTCTGGGTTTGTGTTCCAGCGCAGTTCACTCCAGGGAGGGCCAGAGACAAAAGACCTTCAATTAATAATTCTCCACGGCTAACCAACAAGACGCAACAGAATCGTGATGACAAATACACAACGTTTATTATTGTTATTATATACAGATTATTATGTGCTTCGTAGTGTCTGCAATTTCTACTTCTGTCCTTCAGACAGGAGATTTAGTTTGAGCACAATTCATCACCTTTTTGATGAACGCCCGAACACACGAGAGCAAACCGGACAGGCACACAAACAAGACTGTAATAAACTAGTTGCAATGTATTTTTCTGATGATTTATTTTGGAAGTGGCAGCCCAATGCCAGCTATTGAAAAGCATTGAATCAAAAATCTTATGGAAACATCTGTAATTTGATACTTGACAGGAAGTGCACCCACTCCAAGAGCTAAAAACCCACACAGGAAGTGGTTGCTGTCTGCACGAAAGTGATCGTTATCTGTATTTTCGTTCTCCTGTAGTAGGTTTTCCCCCATAAATCCCTGCCAGCTAGCTAGATGCAAAATGTAGTTTGGAAGGATCAGTGAAACCTTGATGTTAGGACCACACCAGGGAAGACTGTAATGTGATGGCACACTTAATGACATATGACAGGGGATCGTCGGTCAAATCTGGCTGCTTTTCCTCCAGGATCTGGCCAGTCCATGACATAAACCAGAGAAAGGGCCTTGGGGCCCCAGGGTTGGTCCTCTTGGTCCTTCAGTATGAGCAGCAGGAATTTCACCTCTGTAGCAGAATGAGTGCAGCATTCTCCAGTTGTCTGACTGCATTCTCTTAGATACCGTCCCAAGAACACCCAATGTGTTGCTGTGCTCCACGTTTAGTAATGTTCGTGAGCATACCTCTGTGAATTTGGCTGGGTTTTGATATTTCTTTGCTCATTTGCTTATAAATCGTTGCTGCTAATCTGGTTTCTCGGCTAAAAAAAAATCAACTTCAACCAAGATGACCGTTTTGATTCAGTCGCTTTGATATATATATTTTTTCTAGTCGCACATTTCATTTCGGGTGCATTTTCTTTTCTTTTTTTTTACGCGCTGTATTCTTTCATTCCAGTGTGAAGCGCATCGTCAGGTTGCTCGTTTCCCGTCTGAAAGGTCCTCCTATAAATAGTTTGTTTTTTTTCCCCCCACAGCTGTGATTGCAACCACCACCACCACCGTGGTCCAGGCCCCCTACCCCCCGCCCCCGTCCGCCTCCCAGGCCTACCAGGGCAGCCAGTACCCGGGGTACCACCCGGTGCCGGTCCAGCCCGGGTACGGAGGCCAGCCCATGGCCACCGCACCGTACCCGGGCCAGCCCTTCTCCCCGGGGTACCCGGGCCCAGGCTCTGGGCCTCCTCCGCCGTACCAAGAGGCGGGGCCAGGTAAGCCCAGCGCGACGGCATCTCACCCGGACGGCATCGCCAGGTCTTTCCAGCAGCTGTGCGCTACGAGAGTGCGCTCGTCTGCCTGACGGAGCCGGTCGGCGCCCTTGCGTGGCAGCCAATCGCCGTCGGTGTGTGTGTGTGTGTGTGTGTGTGTGTGTGTGTGTGTGTGTGTGTGTGTGTGTGTGTGTGTGTGTGTGTGTGAATGGGTGAATGAGAAGCAACAATTGTACAGCACTTTGGATAAAGGCGCCATTTAAAGCCAACCATTTAATATTTCCCCATCTAAAATGGTGTGTGCAATGTAATTTTTATTTTTTATTTTTTTTGTTTACACCAATTACCCACTGGTCGCTAATTGGCGATATGCTCTGCTGTTGGTTCGCTTGTAGACAGGCTACTGTCAACCGTTACCGATATCTTACCGGTTACGTCCTCTGATGGCACTACTGAACATGAGTTTAAGTTGAGCTTGACACAAAGTGCTTCCTGATATGATGATACAGAGAAACAACTTTGTGTTCTTCAGCTACTAAGCAGTTTATTAGCACAAATTAAGCCGAATAATAATAATTATTAGCCCGAAACCCGCCTTGATATCACTATGTTGGACCACGACAAATGCTTTGGATGTTTTTTTTGTTGTTTTTTTTTTTTTTTACATTGGAACTGCTAGTGAAGCATATGGTTTATGGTTATGAATAGTGCTCTGTTGTGACTTTACTTTACCGTTCCAGGATATCCCCCGGCCCAGGCCGGGTACAGCCAGGCCCCGTACAGCCAGGCCGGGTATAGTGCAGGCCACCCAGCGTACCCCATGCAGCCCCCCACACAGCCGGGCTGCCCTCCCCAGCCCGACTACAGCTCCAACCAGCCTGCATACAACCCGGCCTTCGTGGAGCCCCCGAAGACCGGCTACTGACCACAGACACCACTTCTACAAACTCCCAAAAACTGCAGTGATCCGTCCCCATCAATGTTTCCCCCCTTCTCAAAGTGTGTTCTGGTGTTGATCGTCTGGTTTAATCGTACGGTTGAACTGGTTTTCATGGCCCAAAAAAATCAGGCCTCTTTTGTATACAGACTCGTGTCTGTAGTGACTTTTTTATTATAAACCTTGCAAAATCCCTTATCACATTCTCACTAAAGCTATCAGTTTTCCTTTCTCAATGTTAGCTGTACTTTAAAAAAAAAAAAATGTTTGTGCCCCCTCTTTTAGTAACTAACATTAAAGGGAAACTGGACAGGAGATGCCTAACTCCATTGTCAGTAAATATACCTTTTGGTTTGTCTAGTTCAAGTTACAGTGGCATGGATATACTTGGACGTGTGAAAAGTATGTAAAAGTGTCAAGGAAATTTAAGTTGTATTTAAAAGTGGAGATGAAATGTAGGCCACGTTAGTGTAATTTTAAGTGTGGTGCTTGTAACCAGTCTGTGAATAGATGCTCTAGACGGGCCGGAGGAACGACTTGACAAGCGCGTTTGCATGTGTGAGCAGATGTTCCTCTGGGCCAGTGTTGGCCGTTTGATGACAGAAGTGCAGACGCCCTGCTTTATAGGATCCACTTCCTCTTCTGCGGTTTATTCAGGGTTCTTCTTGTTTTTTTAAAATGACACGCCTATGAATGTTGACCTTAAGTGTTACAATGTTAAAACCTGTTTTGATAATGGTGAAAAAAAACAAACAAAAAAAAAACAACAACTCCAGAATATGCCTTGCTAATTTAATCTAGATGCATGGGGTACACACTGGTGTCAACAACGGGATTCAGTAACTAGCTGGCCCTGGAAGACCAAAAAGAAACCGCCTGCCTTTATTACACGCCGGATTCATTTGCACTCATCATGTATGTATACACCGGGCGTGGCTTTGTTTGCTCACAATTTAGCCTTAAAAACTGTACATGCTGTCACGGGCTCCCCAAGACGGGCCCTTCTTCTCTCTGCATTTCTGTCCGTCTTACAGGAGCAGGGCTCAGTGATTTTACTCCCATCATTCGTTTGAGGGCTGTACAAAGCAGCCAATGTTTTTTTGTTACAAAATTGTCGATGTTTGTTCAAATAAAAGTTTGTTTTTCCAGTTGCGTGAGAATTTATTCACACTGCTCCACAGATCTGCCATGGATACATTTTCCCAATTTGGCTCTTTAACGTCGACATTTATTTGTACTTTTTAACAGAAAATTCTTGCTTCGGAATCCAGCAACGGGCATAAGACACCTGACGCAACGGAAAAGTCCATTCTCGCCCAAACCCAAATCATTACAGCAGGGGTGTCCACAATCTTATCCAGAAAGGGCCGGTGTGTGTGCAGGTTGTTGTTTTAGCACAGGACTAAGACAGCTGATTCTACTCATCAAGGCCTTGATTAAAGACCACGATTAGTTCATTAGTATAATCAGGTGTGTTACTGCTGGGTTAAAACCAAAACCAAAACCTGCACCCATTACAGCATCATTCCGGTTGGATCTGAGCAGACATAAACCTTGTATGTTCTGGCCCTAAGGTCTAAACCAGTGGCTCTTAACCTGGGTTCGATCGAACCCCAGGGGTTCGTTGAGGCAGTCTCAGGGGTTCGGCAGGGGTCAAGACACACACAGTATAGCCATTATGCACTAATAAAATACTTGCACTTTGTTGTACGTCGCTCTGGACAAGAGCGTCTGCTAAATGCCACGTAATGTAATGTAATGTAATATACCTATGTATTGAAGAAATCAGATTTTATTTTTCCAATTACGAAGGGTTTGGTGAATGCACTGATGAAGCTTGCAGGGTTCAGTACCTCCAATAAGGTTAAGAACCGCTGGTCTAAACCCAGAGCTATGCCTTATCCCTGTCCCTTCCCCTTCCCCTCCCCCCCCCCCCCCGCCCCCCCATATGAAATGGGGCGTGGTTTTCACAGCAAGCTTGACTGACTTCCCTGCAACACTGTTGCATTCTGGACTATTGAGGCTGCTAACACAGCTAAATTTGGTATGCACTCTAGACAAATTATTTATCTTTCGCAGTAGGAGTATTGAAGAAAGTCGGTTCATTCAAGGCAATACCCCTGACTTGTCACGATAAGGGGCTGAATAACTATCTTGATGCTTACAGCAGGTGCCTTGTATAAAATTGCACTGTGCCTGTTGTGGCAATAGAACCCTGTGACATCACGTCTTTGACAGAATTCCAAGTTTTGATGCAGAAAAATCAAATGCTACACAAAATAGGAGCTTGGATGTGTGTTTAAGAAATCGTCCAGGAATTTGAAGCACTACATTCAGGGAATCTCCGTTTACTTAACTTTCTCTTCCAGCGTGCTCAAGTTGTATACTTCACTAGTAGGCAAGCCAGCCATTTTTCGGACACGATCCGTGTCTTAAGTGGAAACTGTCAGGAAGATACGACGTCACAGGGAGGTCGTATGATGCTCATTTGATTTTTGTGTTTTGTGTTCATAACCTCCACAAATGTTTATTTTTTTTTGCATTTTTATATCTAGCAGCAAATTACACATTGACCTAATAAGTTCATCAAATATTACAAAATATTATCCAAGTACATTCCAGGCTGAAAACTTTGTTCCTGACTCACCAAAGTAGTGCTCTACAGTACACATTAAACCTGTGGAACCATAACTGCTTCTTGTGAAGTAGGCACTAAATATGAGCACCAGAGGCAGAAAAGGTCAGGTCAATCCCACAAGAAGGAAATGAGGTCCTTAACATTATCAACAGTGCAAGTACATTTAAGAAATATGTGCAAAATAAAAAAGATAAAGTGATCTGGATTCTACGGAAAAAGCAGCGTACCAGCCAATCAAGAGCCGTTGTCAATATCGATATCCTGCTTCATGACGACAGATTTCTTCGAGTGCCATTTCTAGAGACAGGAAAGAGAAAAGACATTGGACATTGGAACAAAATATGAAACACCGTTCAGCATAAATGTAGAGTGGGAACTCAGAGACGCTGCCAGACACTCCTCAGACACTCAGAGCCAGTGGATGCGCAGACGCTCAGACACTCAGACACTCAGACACTCAGACACTCAGACACTCAGACACTCAGACACTCAGACACTCAGACACTCAGACACTCAGACACTCAGAGCCAGTAGACACTCAGAGCCAGTAGACACGCAGACACGCAGACACTCAGACACTCAGACACTCAGACACTCAGACACTCAGACACTCAGAGCCAGTGGACACTCAGACAGGCAGAGCCAGTGGACACTCAGACAGGCAGAGCCAGTGGACGCTCAGACAGGCAGAGCCAGTGGACGCTCAGACAGGCAGAGCCAGTGGACGCTCAGACAGGCAGAGCCAGTGGACACTCAGACAGGCAGAGCCAGTGGACGCTCAGACAGGCAGAGCCAGTGGACGCTCAGACAGGCAGAGCCAGTGGACGCTCAGACGCTCAGACGCTCAGACGCTCAGACGCTCAGACGCTCAGACACTCAGACACTCAGACACTCAGACAGTCAGACAGTCAGACAGTCAGAGCCAGTGGACACACAGAGCTAGTGGACAGTCAGACAGTCAGACACACAGAGCTAGTGGACACTCAGACACTCAGACACGCAGACACGCAGACACGCAGACACGCAGAGCAAGTGGACAGTCAGACAGTCAGACACTCAGAGCCAGTGGACACACAGAGCTAGTGGACACACAGAGCTAGTGGACAGTCGGACAGTCAGACACATCAGACGCACAGACCTTCGCTCTCGGCCAGCCGTGGGATCTTGCGGAAGGTGTCGCGCACCCCGGGGAACAGCTGCACGTACATGTGCAGCACCTCCAGGCAGCGCTCGGAGAAGCGCCCGTCGTTCAGGAGCAGCCAGTGCAGCAGGGTCACCACCTCCCTCAGGAGCTGCACCCCCGGGCCGGCCCAGGCCTCCTGGTACTCCCACCTCCTCACCTTCAGCCACTGCCTGTGCAGGAGCATCACCAGGGTCCGCACCACCTGCTCAAACACAGGCTTTCTGTTAGCACAGTTTATATCAAACACAGGCTTTCCGTTAGCACAGTTTATGTCAAACAAAGGCTTTCTGTTAGCAGTTTATATCAAACACAGGCTTTCTGTTAGCACAGTTTATATCAAAAACAGGCTTTCTGTTAGCACAGTTTATATCAAACACAGGCTTTCTGTTAGCACAGTTTACATCACCCCTCTGCTCACACACAGGCTTTCTATGCACAGTTTACATCACACCTCAACCTGCTCTCACACAGTAGACAACTCCATCAACACAAGTATCTCTGGCACGCACGCACACACACTGAGAAATGATCCTTTGGGCCTGTAAATCTAACCGAGGCCATTTCAGTCATTTGCATAAGAAAATACCAGGTCCCTGCTTTCACTTCATAGTTTCGCTCTTTATTTCATGTGTTTTAATGGTTTGCGGTCCAAAATCTGTATCTACAATTTATCCGTAATACCCTGTAATATTTACGATATTCTTGGAAGTTACACCACATGCACCTCTTCCACCACCCATTTTCCCAGAGCTGTGCGGCGCAGCAAGTATAAGAAGGAAATTGCGAAATAAACATCAGCACATTGTATTCAGCAATAGCCACGTGTAGATAGTTGTTCAGCTGAATGTGAATTCGCAACATGGAAGTGTGAGAATGACTCACCTTGCACTGTGGTTGGACAGTCATTTTAATTTAAACAATACTTTAAACCGCTTTAATGTCGCTGTGAAGCAGTGGTAGCGAGTTAAGGAAATCAGTTCAGTTTACACATGTATCCTGTACAATACCACACACACAGGTGAGTCCATTACCAAACTACACGCAAAGTTAAGTATCTAGGTTCTCTCACTATCGATATTAGACTGCGATTGCTATTTTGAGTGTAAAATGAAACACTCTGACCCAACCCATTTCCTGTTTCGTGGCGCCCATCACAGAGCAAAGGTGGTAGGTGCTAGCAGGTGTGTGGGATGTTTCAGTTTCTTTGCGGAAAACTATATTCGGCAGACAATGTACAGCAGAAGACGGCTGTTGAGATCGTTTAATACAGCAGCGGCCGTAAGTAGCGCAGGGGAATGCCATTAGCGCTCTCTGGAAAGTATCCAATGTGGGAAAGCTAACAGCGTAACAGACAAAGGGTTAGAACATCAACAAACTGTTTGCAAAAGACACATGGTAATTTCCTGAAAAAGGTTGTCCTTCGGACATTGCATGGAGAAAATTGCACGTCACTGAACATGTGCGGTAGTTCATTAAGTACGCGGAGAAGGGCCATAACAGGCTTTTAGCAACATTAAACCCAACCGCTCAGCCCTCGGTACTCTCTGATCGAACACAGAATTCAAACCATTTATTCTAAGAGCTCTTCAGTGACATGTCCTCATTTGACATTTGAAATGGTTCAGACCTGCATGGAAACATGAAAGAAACGGGCGGGGCTCGGTCAGAAGTTGTTTGCATTGTTCGCAGTGGAAAAGAAAACTGAAGTAGCGCCATCTGCTGTCTTTTTTAGAGAGCATGAGAATTTGTATTTGTTAATGAAGTAAATAAATAAACCCAGATTTTGTTATCATAAGGGAAGATCATTTATTTTATGACATATTTGTATTTACGATTTCTTGGTTCTTTTTAGATGGTATGGTAACTATGAAGTTACAGTACACATCCTGAAATGATTTAAACATATGAAACTAATGTGGATATGTCCGGAATCTACTGAAATTAGTTATACAACTGAAATATTCATCTAATTTTGTATTCTCACATGGATGGTCGTTTATCGTTATGTTGACAAACTGAAATAACGGGAAATGAGCGGTAACAGTACTGGAACACTGGGGAACATCTTTAATAACTACGGGATCTGAATCAATCGGGGAAAAGGCAGTGGACACAGAACTGTGGAGTAGACCTTATTAAGCCATACAGCTCACCTCATTGTTGCACTGACAGGAGGACTCGATAAAGGCCAGCCACGTGGACGTTCTCTGGGTAAAGAGCATCGTTAAGAGCCGCACAACCTGGCCAAGGGAAAAAGACGACCAAAAACAAACTGGTAAGTGAATATATTTTATTAGCACTAAGCCCAGCACAGTACAGTACAAATCTGGTCGTTTCATGCGACTTGTATCTAGACATTATCTGGATATGATTTAACCACATGGCATTTACACTTGATAAAGCAGATGCGTCCTCGATCTGCCTGATTGAGGTGCGATTGCCATTTTGAGTGCAAAATGCAACGCCTTGACAACCCACTTCCTGTTTCGTTGCGCCCCTCACAGAGCAAAGGTGGTAGCTGCTAGGTGTGTGGCATGTTTCATTTTCTTCACGGGAAACTATATTCGGCAGACAATATACAACAGAAGACGGCTGTTGAGATCGTTTAATACAGCAGCAGCCCCAGTTGCGGCCGTAAGTAGCGAAAGCCAAAGTTTCACGGTTCACCACGGAATTATTTGAGCATTTGATTTTGCTCAAACTCCAACCGCATTTGTTCTACGTGCTTGTTGTGATTGTCCTGATTTGGAGGACGGCCAAGTCGCGTGACGCCATACGTCGGGAGGCGTTTTGGTAGTCATATGCGTCTTGGAGAGACGGATGCAGTTACACTTGAATAACACCCATCTCCAATGAGCCTCAAACCGCTTCTTGATGTGGATTGGGCGATTGGATGATTGGATATGAATCTGTTCCTAATGAGTCCAGGGTGCATTTTCCACCCGCATTTTTATGTGGATAATTACTATCCAGATATTATCCGGATATTTAAGATGCATGTAACGACCAGGGGAAAGCAGGGTCAAACATTATTGCAAATTGCAAACTTTGATCACCTCCAACTCCAGCTGAGACCATTGGCTCTCTGTGACGGACTTGTCTGGTCGGGTCGTAACATACTGGAACATTTTGAGCAGAGGGCACGGTTCTGGAGAGAAAAACAAACGCTGGACCTAATTCTTCACGTACAGCAGCAATGACTTATTCAGTTTCTGAAAGGCAGATGCGCGTAGCCTTCAGTCACCACCAATTAGCCAACCCAATTTGCTACCCAATTGGATACACCAACAATGGTTTCAATTGTAGATGAGACCATTGCAAAGTATTTCAGCAGTCAGACTTCATCTGCCATTAACGGGCATGACGGGGCATGTACTAAAATGGCATCTGACAGAAATGATCAGTGCCGAGATAGATTTAAGAACAGAAGTTGGTGTGAAGTCCAGAGACGGATACAGCCCTCCTCGTTCGCCTATGATCTCGAGCAGGGTGGCTGGACTCCAGTCCTGGAGGGCCTCAGTGTGATTTATGGTTTCCTTTCAATCAGCAGCACCTTGAGAACAAGGTGAGTCAACGTTTTAGCCAATCAAAGATTTAAAGGTACAATAGGTAAGATTTTTGGGTTAAAACATTGTTACAAGACCATTGTAAATCCCTTCCTATCATTGAAAAAGTTTCACTGACATGTTGACCCTCTGCCTGTGTTTAGGCCTTAAATTCGGGTTTCAAATTATGCAGTGACGGTCTGACACTCTGTACCAAAACATTGTATAACTACAATAATTCAAGCTCATTGGTTGAAAATTGGTTCCAATTGCCACAGCCAATTGTCAACATCAGCGCGTTCACAGAGAAGGGCTGGGATAAACAGTGCTGTGGTTTGAGTGTGTTTGTTGCTGCAATTCCTCTCTTGACCGTTAGAAGTCCGAAATGACCTGTTGTACCTTTAAATGAATGAGTAGTGCAGAAGCAAGCACGGGAAAGCCAGCAGGCACTGCGGTGATCCAGGACTGGAGTTAGAGGTTGAGGAGCATGGTTGCGTCAGCGTGTTCGGCCTGAGGATCCCGGCGAGCGGGATCTGAGCGGGAGACTCACCCAGGCGCGAGCAGAGCAGAGAGGCCGCCTCCTCGTCGCCGGCGGCGACAGCCAGGAGACTGACCGAGAGGGACACAGTGCCGTAGGAGGAGTCCACAGACAGGCAGCGCGCCGCAAACGGACTCGTCACCACCAGCTTCATCCTGTTCGCGTCAAACGGAAAAGGACAGCATGTCCGTCTAAGGATTACAGACGGGTATTCATTCGACGCTTCACAGAGCTTCAGCGTGCGAGTCAGCGCTCCTGCAGAGAAAGCTCTGCCGAACGTGTTGGGGCGACAGTTGGCCCAGGCAGTAAGAGCAGTCGTCTGGCAGTCGGAGGGTTGCCGGTTTGATTCCGACCCTGGGTGTGTCGAAGTGTCCCTGAGCAAGACACCTAACCCCCAAAATGCTCCTGACAAAGCTGGTTGGTGCCTTGTACGGCAGCCAATTGCCGGTGGTGTTTAAATGGGTGAATGAGAACCATCAACTGTACAGCGCTTTGATAAATGTCAACCATGTACCATTTACAAATGCAGGCAGGGCTACTGAAAATTAAGCATAAATATTGCGAAGAAAAATATAAGATTAACCTTAAATGAACATATTTTGGACAAAACATTGCCCTTATTTGGAATTTTGATGTGACATGCTAACCGGTTTTTGTAACTTTTAAACTCACATTTTCAATATTCCATCAGTAAGAGCAGGATGGAGTGCACTAAAGAGGCAGATTTCATTGAGCATTACGCCGTCTACATGCACCTGGGTTTGTAACACTGGACCACATAATTCTGATTTAATTTACATCATAACTGTACACTCTGATCAATGGGCCTCATCTACAGCGGCCAAACAAAATTGGACTTTTGTCGTTTATTGAGGATGTGAGAGAAGCTGTAATTAATTATAATTGAAGGCTTTCACCTCTAATGTTCGATTGAACAAGTACTGTTAAAAATCTATTTTATATGTGTATGCTATTGAGTTCTGGTTGCTACATCATAATAACATTATACTGTGACCAATAAAGGCCAACAGTACACCCCCACACACACACACACACACACACCTTGCAAGTTTTATCACTGCAGTGAAAAGTCAACAAACGACTTCCTGTAAAAAAAACTTCTCTGGTATTGACTAAGACAATTCTGACACCATGACACCCAGAGTTGGAAGGCCCTCCATGTGCAGCTGGAGGAAGCAGACTGCAGCCTCCCTGAGGAGTGGCTGGGGTCACTTGTGAGCAATGAGGCCGTCATCGCAGCGAAATGAAA
The DNA here is from genome assembly GCF_963514075.1 of Conger conger. Taxonomy (NCBI): domain Eukaryota; kingdom Metazoa; phylum Chordata; class Actinopteri; order Anguilliformes; family Congridae; genus Conger; species Conger conger. Next base: position 7,262,262 of record NC_083773.1, read on the forward strand.
TGCCCCCTCTCTGGGTCATGCTGGCCACAGCCTCCAGATTTCACACCGGACCAAACCCACCATCCGCACACTGGAAAGTACCAATAGGATGAGCCAAACCAGCAGACCAAATCTCTGCTACATTTATGACTCATGAAAACACGCTCTGTTCCTTCCTCAAACTAAATGAGGCGAGCCCTTCAGATCTCCAGATGGCTCCGTCGAGAAACGCGAGGGCAGCGGGTGGAGTTCACCTGCAGAGGGCAGCAGGTGGAGTTCACCTGCAGAGGGCAGCAGGTGGAGTTCACCTGCAGAGGGCAGCAGGTGGAGTTCACCTGCAGAGGGCAGCAGGTGGAGTTCACCTGCAGAGGGCAGCAGGTGGAGTTCACCTGCAGAGGGCAGCAGGTGGAGTTCACCTGCAGAGGGCAGCAGGTGGAGTTCACCTGCAGAGGGCAGCGGTGGAGTTCACCTGCAGAGGGCAGCAGGTGGAGTTCACCTGCAGAGGGCAGCGGGTGGAGTTCACCTGCAGAGGGCAGCGGGTGGTGTTCACCTGCAGAGGGCAGCGGTGGAGTTTACCTGCAGAGGGCAGCAGGTGGAGTTCACCTGCAGAGGGCAGCGGTGGAGTTCACCTGCAGAGGGCAGCGGTGGAGTTTACCTGCAGAGCAGCTGGTCCCCGGCTCTCTCGGCCAGCGCGTTGAGCGCGGTCAGACTGGCCGACAGCACCTTCTCCCTCTGGCAGGCGGGGCCGCAGAAGGCCGGGTCGGCCAGCTGGAGCAGCCTCCGGAGCAGGGGGTGCTGGCAGGACGGAGCCCGGGAGCGGGCCGGTCCGGAGGGCGCGCCGTCGGCCTCGGGGGGCCCCGGGGCATGCTGGGACAGCAGCGCGTGCACGGCCCGGGCGCTGTGGGAGAGCAGGTGGTACAGCGCCCGCAGTGCCGCCAGGGCGAACTCCTCCAGCCCCGCCAGAGACTCCTCCAGGCCCTCCGAGGACGAGCCCGGCGCCGAGCCCGGCCCGCGGGGGCTCCTGCCCGGCCGCTCCGCCGCCTCCAGAGCCTGGCAGAACAGGCCCACGTGGTGCTCCAGCAGGGGCAGGAGGTGCACCGCCCCGCGCCCGGCCCCGGGGCCCGGAGCCTGCGGGCGCAGCGCCAGCATGCTGAGCCCGGACATGGCGAGGCCCTGCGCCCGGCTGAAGGCGCTCTGCAGCTGGGGCACGGCCTCGGGCCCTGAGGGGGAACCGCTGGACCCCGCCGAGGACCCTCTGGAGCACGCCAGGCCAGGATGGGGGGGGGGGGGAAATATTAACTTCGATTATTTTCTCTGGAACACGGTTCCTCCCCCCCCGTGAGACACCGTTCCTCCCCCCGTGAGACCCCGTTCCTCCCCCCGTGAGACCCCGTTCCTCCCCCTGTGAGACCCCGTTCCTCCCCCTGTGAGACCCCGTTCCTCCCCCTGTGAGACCCCGTTCCTCCCCCCGTGAGACCCCGTTCCTCCTCCCTCTGTGAGACCCCATTCCTCCCCCTGTGAGACACCGATAAGAACAAGGGGATGTGCTGGAGTGGCTGCTTACGGGCTGAGGTAGCTCTGCTGCGTGAGGAGGCCAGGCAGTGCTTCTGGGCTCAGGCACAGCAGGTGGCTCAAGCCCAAGGTGCTGGGGTCCAGGGGGTGCTGCAGCAGCAGGTTCAGCAGCGCCGACTCTGCACGGAGACAACAACACAGTGACCACTAACGAGAGCACTTTCTTCATGCTTCATTTAAAATTTTTTTTTTTTTTTTAATGTCATTTTGAGAACAGTCGAGACACTTTTACGAAACTGCAAACACGGCTGGAAATAGGATACACATTGAAGTTTCATCAGAGCTGAAAATTAAATGTGTTTTGTTTCCAAACAGGTGCTGGATTTCACCGCACCGCTGGACGTGAAGCCAACTTGACACGCTTCAGGACCGGCGAACTCCTGCAGCAGCACGTGCGGGTCGTTGCCGACGTTGTTGTGGGCCTCACCGACGGGCCTTGGTCTTCCATCTTGATGCAGGGTCAGAGGAGGAGAGAGAACAGTGGCCACAGTCCAACCAGCATCAAACACAGGACTGTAGTACTTAAATACTCGGGCTTAAGTTCTTTACATTTCAGACCAAGTTTACACAAACTCTCTTTAGAGGCAGCTGGAATATTGAAAAAGAGAACAAAAAAGGAGTCTTAGCCTATATACAATCTTATGGGAAAATGGCCAGTGTGGTTGCAGGTTTTTTGTTTTAGTCCAGCACTAGAATACCCGATTCAACTAATCAACTAATCACAGTCTTCAGTGTTTATGAACCTTTATTTATACAGGGCACTGACTGAACCCAGGACCTTCTTGCTGTGAGGCGACAGGGCTATCCACCGTGCCACCATGCTGTACAGAGTCTAATGCATCCAAACAGGACTGTGAATACAATACTTCCATCAAGTAGATCTCCAAATGTTGTCCGCACCGCAGAACAACGCACTGTGTGCAAGACATTTATCCCACCTAAGATTTGCCCTGTGCCCAGCACACGTGCTTCAACAGGGATGCATACATTACATGCCCCTGATTTGACAGAATGGCTTTAGAAGAACCACAACAAAACAGTGATGAGTAACTTGCTTACCCTCCCCAAAATGGCCGACCCAGTCAGCAGTGGCCGGAGAAGCCCTTCTGGACAGCTGGGCTGCAAAGCTCTCCTTGGTGAGGAAGGGACTGACCTTAGGGGAGACCCCACTTCCCCCACTCCCATCCTGCAGCATCACGGCAGGGGAATGCCTCCTGGGGCTGGAGAACCAAGGGGCAGTAGAAGCAAGGGGCAGTTAGCATAGCTCCTCCGAGCCCAAACACACACCACCACCCAGTGACCAACCTGCTACCGACGCAAAAGTGCCAACACAGACAATTAAATATTATAAACTTGAAGATGTGTTAAAACATATTTTAACAGATGTTAAACCATATACAAGTGGGATGCAGAAATTTGGGCACCCCTGGTTTAAATGTCTGTCACAATGAACCTGTACAAGAGGGAAAGCAAACCTGAACTGTAAATATAAAATATGAGACCCTTCTGCACATTTTAAAGCAAGATTGCATTTTATTTTTTACTGTTTACAAAAAAAAAAAAAGGTGTCCAAGGATGTCAGAATGAAGATGGTTCATTTCAACCAAGGAGAAGGCTACAAAAAACTCTCAATGTTTCGAATTGCCCATTTCCAGTTAAGGTAAGGTCTGGAAGACCGAGACCAGGTGAGAAATGCTCAGAAGAACCCACACATCACTGCAAAAGAGCTGAAAAAAAGAGTAGCAGAAACAGTTCTAGCTGTTCAGGAGAACAAGACAACGCAATTTAAACAACAAGGACCTACATGCCACAGTTGCCAGAAAGAAGCCTTTCCTACGACCTCAACACAAAATTAAGCATCTGAAATATGTAAAAGGACACTGAGAAACCTGAAGCCTTTTGGAACAATGCTTCGGATTGACAAAACCAAATATGAACTTTTTGGCCACCACCAAAGATGATATCTTTTGGAGAAAAAAGGGTGTAGCCTTTGTAGTGAATCACACCTTTCCAACAGTTAGGCATGGAGGTGGATCCATTATGCTTTTGGGTTGTATGGCAGCTGGGGGCACAGGAAAAATGGTGTGAGTGAAAGGAAGAATGGATTCCACTAAATATCAAGAAATTCTAGAGGCTAATGTTCAAAGGTCAGTCCAGACATTGGAGTTGAAGAGAGGTTGGGTCAAAATCAACCATGAAGTACCTCCAGGAAAGACAGATGAAGGTTTTGGAATGGCCACTGCAGTGCCCAGACTTATATTATTGAGAATCTGTGGAAAGATCTCAAACATGCCGTACATGCTGAAGGCACAAGGAATATTTCTGAGCTAGAGGTGTTCTGCCAGGAAGAATGGGGAAAAATGCAAAAATTGAAGGACTGAAGGACTGGCAACAGGAAGCGTTTACAAGCTGTTATAGTGGAGTTCAAAAGTGTAACAGGGTTCCCAAACTTTTATTATTGTGAAACTGTAAAAAATCTTTTAATGCGTCATGTTTAACTTTGTAACATTTAGAGGTTAGGTTCACTTCTGTTCACCAAGATATTAATTGTAAAAGGCTTAACAACCAGAGGTTCCCATATTTTTGCATACGACTAAGGTCTGTTAAAATATGAATAAGAATTTCACATTGCAAATGCTCAGACATTGTGAAGTGTTGGAATATCTCAACATATTTTTATTTCAATACATTTTCAGTATACCATATCTGTAAGAGACCTGTGAATTATTTCCAAGAACTACTGCAAATACCTAGTTAAGGTCAATATTGAAACTTTGGATTGCGAGGGGGGAAAATACACTTCATGCGAGATATTACATGATGCAAATGGAAAAAGAAGAGACTGAAATACAGCATACCTATTTTTTGCAGCAGATGGTGCAACACGCTTACTTCCTCGTTCAGAGTTCTGAAGTTTAGTCTTTATTTCATTCATCTCTGCCTCTTTAAAGTGCAACTCTGACTGCAAGGACTGCACCTGGAGAGTCAGATAACTGTAAGAAATGATGCACCAAACTATTAAATAAAACTTAAATAAATTCCACTACCATATGAAGCAACTTATAAATGGTCTTGTGTGTTTGATTTGACAACAATTAATTATTTCAAACTTGTTAATGGTTGCAATCCATGGAATGGTTGCAAATCAAGCCTTTATCGTCAGCAGAATTAGAAGGGTCTCCAAAAAGTCTCTTCATTCAACTGCAGAAACGTCCACCCTTTTATTCATTTTCTGCAGGTGAACATAATTACCAATCAGCTAATCAATGAATAGGCTGCACCTGAAGGAGCCAGCCACATGCATGCAGGGGGGACACAACAGTGACCTGTAGCCAAAAGCAGACCTTACCAGCCCCACAAATCCTGTGACAGCATAGGACAGTGGTGTCCAATCTTATCATAAAAGGGCCGGCGTGGGTGCAGGTTTTTGTTTTAACCCAGCAGTAACACACCTGATTATACTAATGAACTAATCGTGGTCTTTAATCAAGACCTTGATGAGTAGAATCATCGGTCTTAGTCCTGTGCTAAAACAACAACCTACACACACACCGGCCCTTTCTGGATAAGATTGGACACCCCTGGCATAGGAACTCATTTCTAGGGCAATAGAGTGTTTATTAAGACAAGATTGGGCCACTTCTGATACATAGTAATCTACGGTTCCCCTCCACAAGCTGTTATTTTGACAGTTGTGCATCAGACATCAGATAAAATGGAAAAGCAAACTTAAAAGAGGATTCAGTTCTTCAAGCTATGTTTGGGTCAGATCGGTTAGCAGGTGGTTACCTTTTTCAGGATATCCTTCTCCTTCTCACTCTGGGCTTGGATGCGCTCCTTCTCCTGGAGGAGCAGGCTCTGCCTCTCCTGCTCCTTCTCCTGCTGGGCGTGTCTAATGGAGTCGCGCAGGACACGGATTTCCCCGTCTTTCATCATGAGCTTCTCCTCCGCTTCCTTCAGCTTAATGACAAGACAGGGAAATGAACAGGGTCAGGACCTTCATCTCAAACGTGCTCCTCCAGTAGGTGTGCAGAAATTAGGGAGCATGCGTTTAATACATCTGATGCTATCTGTGCCAAATTTGCATTGACAAAAGAAATCTGACCATAAAAAAAAAAAGACTCTAAATTGTCTTCAATTTAAAAGACATTAACTGATGTGTCATTACCTTCTTCTGAAGCTCTGCTTGTTGTGCTTCCAGATCTCCATAGGACGGGTCAGCCTTGCTTTTCTTGAATTGCTGCTGTATATTCCCTGAAAATACACCCCCCCCCAACATATGGACTCAAATGCTGTTAAATACCACTATATGCTTTCACACCAAGGCAGATGCTAGACGGTTTTATGGTAAAAGCCAGCACATTGGTATATTAAGTGGTTCGCTAAGCTGTCAAGTTTTCACAAGAAAACACAGTGGTACGCATGGTGCAACGGTTAAACAATAATTCAGTAAGGCCTATTCATGGAACTTACCAAAAGCCTCAGCGGTTGGAAGTTGATAAATGCTGCCCATGTTACTCTGGCCAGAGCTGGTACTTCCGCCCAGAGCAGAGGCTTTCCTGACCCCGAGAACAGGTTTTCTCTGGGCACCAGGATGAGGACCGACCGCTCTGAAGGTTTCTTTCGGACCCTTCACCCCCACGTCCTCTGGGAATGCCTGGGACGCGATAATGTCGATCTCATCAAGGTCATCTTGAGTGAAGTCCTCATCATCGCCAAAAGGATCATTTAACCCTTTCAGTCCCTTCCTTGGGGCGTACTCCATTCTAGTGACCAGGCAGACATAACCCAACATCAACTTGACAGACTCTAGCAATTGTTTAACTAGCCAACACGTCTTCGATGAATGACCATTTGACGTTAAATAACACGGGACAAAGAGCTTAAACTATTTTGTCTTGCTAATTTAACCTTATTTAAATTTAGTAGCGACACAAACCGCAAGGACTAAGGTATACACCACATCACTAAGGAATGGTAAACACCTGATGATAATGACATTGTTAGCTAGTGTTGCCAGCTTTTTGGCTGGCTAAGAATTCACAAACAACTAGCTAACTTACACATAAGTCTCATAACTAGCTGCATTTACGTTACATTATTGGCATTTGGCAGACGCTCTTATCCAGAGCGACGTACAGTTGATTAAACTAAGCAGGAGACAATGCAGGGTTAAGGGCCTTGCTCAAGGGCCCAACGGCTATGCGGATCTTATTGTGGCTACATCGGGATTAGAACCACCAACCTTGTGTGTCCCAGTCATTTACCTTAACCACTACGCTACAGGCCGCCCCTCATTCTACCAGCTACCAGCCACTCGTTCATAGCTAGCTACTTGCAAGTTACCAATACAGCTAGCTAGCTAGCTAACTAACGCTTCCACTATGTTAATGTTTTGTTAATCGTTTTAGCGGGGAATCGTTAGCTAACTTAACCAACATATACGTTTGTTACGTTTGCTATATGATGAAGCTGGATCAGAATGTTGACTGGGTAACGTTAGCCAGTCAGATAAATTAACGTTAGCTAGCTCCATAGCTGCTCGTTCGGTAGCATAAGTTAACGTTTGCTATTAAACATACCTTGCTCTTGGGTAGCTATCAAGCTATACGCAATCCATAACTGTGTGCAGTAATTAGTTCACAATACAACTATTAGGTTTGTCTCATGCCATCATCGACTACTGACACTAACATAAATAAAGTAACTTACTGCAACTTTTTCAGCCGTGTGTTGCTCGCTTGCTGTTTCAATGTAGTGAGCGAATCATATTGCTTGTACTATTCTACATGTAGTAATGAGAAATTCTATTGGACTGCTGTAAAGAGAGGACGGCTGCAATTCTACGGCAACATATAATAGACATAAAGCAGACGATATACGATTATGCATGTGTCGCTTTTTTATATACGGTATCGTTCCTATATACTGGTATTTTTTTCATGAAATAAACATTTAAAAAAGGTGTCTTGTGTTTACACAAACTATGCTACAGACATGCAACTGTGAGGGTTGTGTGTCATAATTTTAGTCCGATAGTGACTATGCCCCCTGATCATCCTTCTGTGGCGTACTGCCTAAACACTCAGACACACCTGGAGCAGAATACAGTCCACAAGGAGGACAGAGATAGTTATAGCTGGCTTTAGAGTCAGCTGATTCAGCTGTAGCACCAAGCCTGTCCCCCTGCCTGGCATCTCTGCTTTGACTTTTTCATGTGGATTGGACATTTATGTTCTTTTATTCATCTGTTTGTATTTAAAACCATTCTTTCAACAAACCGGTGTCAACCAGCGGCAGATGAGTTCCCCTACTGAGTCAAGGTTTCTTCCTGTTAGCCAGGGAGTTTTTCCTTGCCACTGTTGCCCTAGGCGTAGTCTTGGGGACCAGTTTCTCTGTAAAGCTGCTTTGTGACAAAGGCCCTTTGTTAAAAGCTCTATACATATAAAAATTGATTGATTGACTGCTTGATTTAGATAAAAACATTCATAAGCTATCTTTATGGTACATATATAATATTGAAGTAACATGGTGTTGCCTATCACCTTTGGTTTCTTACCACAGAATTTTCCCAGTTGGCAATTTGTTGAGAGAATATTTTTTACAAGTTTCTTTTACTATAATTTACAAAATGGTCCTCTGAAACCTCTGAGATATATTAATAATAATCTGAATAATTGTGTGAAGAAGCTTGGTCTAAGGAGCAAAACACCAAAGTTCATGCAAGTTTGATAAATTACTGCAATGCCCCCTATTGGCCAATTCTTACCATGTTTTGCAAATTAGTACACACTGACCAGCAGTACACAAGGACATGGAATCAAATTTCAAGATGACTAATCCTTCTTAAGTCTATTGAATGTGATGAAAGCAACCCAATACAGCCGATTAACATTCGTGATTGAGTCATAGACAAACAGAGACTGACCGACCAGAGGGGCCAGACAGACACAGAACACAGATTTATGGAGACAGTGGAGAGGAGAAAAGAGGATCTCCCAGTTAATGTTGGGTGATTTTTTCTGAGAATCTTGAACCAGACTTGATGATTGGATTCATACAATGCCAAAGAAAAATCATTCAGTTTGATTAGATTCTATGCAATGTAATCAAACATCCAAATACTGTTCTCAATTGTTGCTGCGGTTTGATTACACCAGATAACCCCCCATATCAATATTAATATAATCATATTGTTTTGTTATTTCAAATAAAATAATATACATTCAGCAGCAGCACTCGCACTTTTGAGAGAAATGCTAAACTTAACACCACCTTATGTATTGCTATGGAACCGTATGGAACACACCTCTCCGGTCAGCCCAAATGCTGCAATAAGTAATTACGCCAGCCATGGGTAGGGGGCTGAGCACTTTCAAGATACATTTCCTGGAGAAAGAGGCGGTAGTTAAATTTGATTGGCGCTAGTGTCATCCATTAGGTGCGTAATACTGGGAGAGCTCGAAAGATGTCAATTTTTACAATCCAATTGGAGTCAGAGTTTTAGAAGACTGACCAGTAGAAGTAAGTCAGGGGGGATATCCTTGAGCAACGCGGTAGTAGCAGTTTCTGTTTGTCGGTGTGTCAGTGTGAAGAGAATTGTTTCGCACCACTTTGTGGTCATGGTGCGTGTAAGTTGTTTGGCCTAGTGCTAGCTATCGAAGTTATTAAATGGTGATAATTATACACAACAACGGCTGTGTTATGGAACTGGATAAAATGGACGAGGACGACTGGAAATATCACGGAGAAGGGAACAAGAGCCTTGTGGTTTCTCACAGCCAGGTGAGTATCGATAGCTTAAGCTATTGCTTAGGTAGATGGCTAACTTGGCAGAAAACTAACGTAACAGTTGCTATGTTCACGAATTGCTGTTTATTTACTTTAGTTCTACGAACATTTCAAAATATCCACATTAGTTATCTCGAGAAATATGACAAGATGTCGTATAATAGTAATAGTCAATAGTAATATAGATGCTCTAATTGGACAGTAGTATTTTATGTGCTGTGGTCTTCCTTAGCGACCTAACGTTAGCTGGCTAGCCAGCAAGTTTGCCATGACACCACAGCTAGGTTGCTAACGCTTCATTGCCAAAAATTCACACCCGTTTATCCTGCCATTTATTTAGGACCAAACTGAACCGGTTCTGTCTAGCTATTTGATTGATTGTATTCTATGGGGTTATGGTAGCTAATGTAAGTTAACTTATTGTCAGGTAATTACAAGCTAAGAACGCATCTTTGGTGCACAACTTGTTAGCTCGCTAGCTAACGTTAATTGACAGTCGTCCGATCCGGCGATGTTGCGTTCGGCTAGTTGGCTAGCTAGCTAACGTCAACTAACTGTTAGCCAGCTAAAGTTTTATCACATTGTCACTAACTACGCCAGGCTAAGATACCTAACGTACCCCGGCTAGCTAGGGCAATTTGTTAACGTACAAGTTAGGGTTTTGTAGCTATTTAGTTAGCTAACTATAGTTAGCTAAGTAGCTTGGTTGGACTACGTTAGCAAGACTAACTAACTTGGCTAGCTTAGCTAGGAAAACGGTGGATGGTGAAATACATAGTGCAAACGTTATGAATTCGATCGGAGACACATTTTCCCTTTTGCGCTTCTCTCAAAACATGATGGTTAAGTTAGTTCTAGCTACAAAAAAAAGATAACATCAATGGTAACGTTAGTTTCTCTACATTGTGCCAAATCGCCTTCAAAAATACATCTCATGGGCAGCTGGACAAATGAGTCAAGCCCAGCTAACGTTACATCTAGTAATTTGGACACGTTTAACGTCAAGGACGTGAATACATATGGCTTCAACATTTTCCCCATAGTGCTTGGTTGATCGTAACTGGCTGAAAGGAGCGAGAATACATTTTAATATCATGTAAAATGCTTCAAGACATTACTTGGCTACAGTTTTAACATGCTTTAATACTGTCTGTGTAAAGGGGAATGGTCGTAGTAGGTGACAGTCAGGTTTTTGAACGGGTTTCTTTTTTTTCTTTCTTTCCACCCGTTGTTTTTCCATTGAGAATGGGTGTGTACTGTGAAAATACAGTGGCCCAGCCCTCCTCTTGCAGTAACTTCTTCCATTGTTTGCACAGAACGTACAGGTAGTTGCATGGGGGGAGATGGCATTACAGCAACTAAATGTGCATGCATAGCTACCACCTATTTCCATTTGCACACTCTCAGCAACAGGTTGGAGCTTTTTTTTTTGTGTTCTTCCCCCCCACGCCCCATGCTGAACACCAGGCATCAGTTGATTCAGACTGATTCAGCAAAACCATTTCAGACATGTATTTCTGTTAAGGAAATTTTAAGGTTAGTGCTATGTGCTTGGAATAAATTAAGTGTCACACGTTTGCGGAATGAGCTGCTCACTTTTCACTGACGGAAAACTGACGACTCTGTACAGAGCTCTGTCCTCCATCAGTTATACAGTTGACTCTGTGTAACTCATGCTGAAAGTATTTCTAAAAAAAATCTCCTAATCCGTTTGAAATGCCAAACGCTGTGTTCATGATTGTTTTTAATGGAACGACGAACCTTGTGATTCTGTGCAATTCGCTCAGGTCCCTGATGAAATGAAGTGAAATGAAGTACTGTGACGAATGAGTGACTAATGAGTGACTCTTTCCCCCTCTCTTCCAGCATTCCCATGTTCTCCGTCTTCTGAAGTATCCTGCAGGGAACGCCGAGCACCCCCCTCAGGTACAGTAGATACATGGTCTACTATTCACTGGGGGTGGGACGGAATATTGTGACACAATATATACATGGTCTTCTATTCACAGGGGGTGGGATGGAATATCGTGACTATATACATGGTCTTCTATTCACTGGGGGTGTGACAATATTGTGACAATATATACATGGTCTACTATTAACTGGGTGTGGGACGGAATATATTGCAATATGAAAACTTGACCAAATGGATTGTGGAGCTTGAAAATGTATTGCGAAACGACAAATTCTCTATTCAGAAATGGTAGCCTTAACCACAATGTTTTCAAATTAGCCAAAGGACAAACAACTTTACGTCAACCGTTTGCAACACCTTTACAATTTAAGGTCATAGCTCATAACCTAAGGTCGTTTTCAGTTGCTGGGAACAAAGAATTTCAGAAGGTGATTAACACTTTGGAGTGCACATTTCAGCCGTGACATGGTTCCAGCCGTTTATAGAAATGCAAGACAAAACGTAACTCAGAGGTTGAATGCTGCCAACTGCATCTCACTGTGGCTCCGATGGCTGGGCCTCCCGAGTCACCCAGTAGGGCCACTCTAGTAGGGCCACACTCCCATGTGAAAGGGCTCTTCCACCAAAATACAGCCACGGACTCATGGCCAGTCCGTTTCATGTGATACAGGGGCAAACCATTTTATTAACATTACTTCCATGATCACATACATTTTTTTCTTATACTTCATGCATTTAAAATAGGCACAAAAAAAAATGAATCTATGCAGTTGTGAAATTGCTTTGAAATGGTGTGATCCTCAGATGTATTTCGATGCCTTCCTCAGTTGTTAATGGCTTAGGGGAAACTGAAAGTGCACTTTAATACTTGCAAGTGTAATTGCATACAGCGCTACTTGTAATGCACTGAGGATCAATCAGAATGGCATGCTTAAAATGTATATGGGTGACAATCAGTTTAGGTGCAATAAAGTGTCAAAGATAAAGTGTAAATGACTCCAATAATCAATAATAGAAAAGATAGTTACATGGTCTCCTTTTAAAAAAAATGGACCTTTTCACTCCAGATTTGATCCCTTATGCTTGATATGGTATGTCCAAATTCTAACGTGCGAATGATCATCGATCAGACCTAGGTATGGTATCTGTGTTTACTCACTTTGTTTTAACTTTAACTATGTCTACATAGTCTCACAGCATTCCGATTTGATAACATTTTTTTCCACTCATGCCGTTATATATTGTGCATGTTATTTTGTTTGGCAGACACTGTAATAAACCGGTTGATCAACCATTACTTCTTCAAATAAATGGTTGGCATTTATATAGCACCTTTATCCAAAGCGCTGTACAATTGATGCTTCTCATTCACCCACACACTCACACACCGATGGCGATTGGCTGCCATGCAAGGCGCCAACCAGGTCGCCCCCAAATAAAAACTGAGTAGGTGCTTGGGGTGGAAAGACATTTTCAGGAAGAATGATCCTCTGTTGGCAGAGATGCCTGCATAAATTGCACACGTTATATATCTGTGACGGACTGGGAATGGATATTTTTCAAACCGCTGTACAATCAATAATAATCATTTTGGTTAAAGTGGTGAAATTCATGCAGAAGACTTATTTCTCGCTAGGTTCACTCCCCTTCGTGATCAGAACTTGTAGGGTCTGGAATACAGTGATATGGACGGACATACTGACGTGCATAAGGGCTATTTTTAATATTGTTTATTTAGAGGAGGCTAGGGGATATAGTTGGGCAAATCCATCGTTATGGATGTGACATTTGGCTGATGTTCAAACTGGAATGGGGTTGAGACATTCAAGGAGCTAACGCAAGCATTCTATTCTAATGTATGATTGGTTGGTTTAGATTTTTTTTTTTAAACGTGGGTTAAGCTACCATTGTATAATTAAAAGGGCTTTAGGTGGCTTGTGCTGTAAGGTTAACTTACGTCTTTGGCTGCTAGTCAGCTCTGGCTCAGCCCGGGGTGTCCAGTTTTATCCAAAAAGGGCTGGCATGGGTACAGCACTAACATTTTCCTCATTTTACTCATCAAGGCCTTGATTGCTTAATTGAATCAGGGGTCTTAGTGACGGACTGAAACAAAAACCTCCACCCTCACTGGCCCTTTCCGAATAAGATTGGACATCCCCTGTCTTCTGTGGTCCTGCCATTGGGTAGTTGTGCTTTTACATTACGTGGCATTTAGCAGAGGCTCTTATTCAGAGTGACGTACAACAAAGTGCAAATCAAACACAAGAACAAGTGCAAAGTGGACCCGAGAGTCCTACTGTAAACATACAGAAATTCAGAACCCTTGAAGAGTACAATCAACTTTCAAACTAGCATACCACAGTTGGCAGCTAGAATACAACAATACAACATCCAATAAAAACAACAATACCTATACAAGTCATTCCACCACCATGGGACCAGGACAGACAGCAGTCGTGAGCGTAAAGCGAGAGCATAAAGCATAAGTGAATATGAAAAACCCACGTTTTCCACCTTAGTGTGTTAACTTTGCAAACCTAGACACGCCATGGTGGAAGAGAGACTTCATTCTCCAGACTTTTGATCCGTTTGGTCATTGATTCGGGTCACGTCGGAGGAAAGGAAAGACAACCCGTTTCTCCGATTTTGGATTACATTACATTACTGGCATTTGGCAGGCGCTCTTATCCAGAGCGACGTACAGTTGATTAGACTAAGCAGGAACAACCCTCCCCTGGAGCAATGCAGGGTTAAGGGCCTTGCTCAACGGCTGTGTGGATCTTATTCTGGCTACACCGGGATTAGAACCACCGACCTTGCGTGTCCCAGTCATTTACCTTAACCACTACGTTACAGGCCGCCCTTTTTTCGAACAGGCATTCAACTTGTCAAAATTGGAAGTGCAGTAGATGCCAAAAATGGTGATCTACAAAAACAAAGACCAATGTGCTTTTCCTTTCAAAAGGAAGAACTTTTAACTTGGTTTATGTTCGTCTTGGATCAGGAGTCTTCATGAAATGCCCACTATACCACAGAACCAGTAACTCCACTGTTCATGAGCAAAGTGTTTATATGTGAGTTTTAAAAAAACCTCCTAGCTTCAGGTTCCTAACTGCCACTTTGTCCACTGTTTCCCAGACAACAGAGCAAGCCTTCCGGGACATCCAGAACATTGTTGACTTCAATAAAAATATCATGAAGCCACTCCTGGGAGAGCGATACGTCCACCATGGAGTAAGTACTATAATCTTTCTATTCAGTAAATATCAGAGGAATACAGTCCACTTAAATGCAGTTAAAAAAAAAAATGTTTCTTTTTTTGTATTTCCTGTTGAATAGATGGTATCATGTGTAGATTTTGGGTGAATCTTGTCAGCTCTTGAATATTTTAAGTTGAATGTAGTTTTAGGTGTGGGGAATGGAGTTAAATCCCTGGATGACGGAAACTGAGCCTCTTTAATCCCCACAGGAGGCCGTCAAACTACCTTTGGACTTTGTGAGGCAACTGTCTTTGAAGGTGCAACCAGAACGTCCAGGTAAGTGTCACTAAAAGGCTAGCGCAGTCACAGTGGTGGCGGCAGGTCTTCCTTCGCATGGTTTATCTCTGAAGTGGAACATGAGACATTTCCTGTTGCCGTCTTATGAAATCCTCCTACCCACTACGGGGTGTTGCAACCAAACATTCTTGGTGCCATGTGATCTGGCGGGCTTTTTTCCTCTGTAACTTATGTCTTCCCATAAGTAAAGACCGAGACTGGAGGTGAGCTTGTCTGATTTTTGGCCCGTCTGGAATTTTAACAGTGCTTGGGTGTAACCGTTTGTTGGCATAGCATGATTACCAAAACTATTGGACTTTAGAAGGAATTTGCCTTAAAAAAAAAATAAAAATAAAAAATAAATTAAAAAAAAAAATCATAATTTGGCTGAACATATCCCCGTACCCCACCCATTTTGCAATGTCCAGTTGCCCCCAACTGCAGCTGTGAAAATGCACTCTCCCACCTGGCAATTCCGGAGGTTGTAGACGTTCATCGTTGTCCCGCGAAAACGCATGGTTCATGGTGTCAGCAGCTCACCTTCACACTGCAGGCTAGCCGCTGGACTTGCCTCGCTCGGTGGGAGGAAGACCCATTAACCGCAGCTTTGACCGCAATTGACCAGCCGACCGGCCGGGGTCACTAGACACGGTTGCACGGAGAACGCCGTCTGGCTGAACCCTCGCGGTTGCGCATTGCCCTGGAGTGCCAGGCTGCAGGTGGCACTGCGGGTCAGGCAGCCTCAGGGCGCTGCCTAAGCTGAAAGAGCCGGCTTGTCCGGCAGCTCCCGAGAATTTCGCATTTCTGCTTCAGCTTTTGAAAAGATAGCATTCTGGTAGTTTCCGGGAACACGGGGAGGCAAGTCCAAGACTAGAAAAACAGGTGGGGGGGGAGAAAAAAATGCCATCCTCGCTGTGTAGGGTAGCTCATAATGTTGGCTTTGTTTCGTTGAATACTTGAGGAACTGGAGAGGGTGGGTAACCCAAGAGAGAATGAGTCTCCTTTCAGAGCAGAACCGACTCAAAAAGCTTTTTTTTTTTTTTTTTTTTTTTGTAATGGCTGATAAGAAATTAAGCAGACTCATGGGCTTCCAAGTGCGGTTTCAGCAAGGTGCAGGTACCAAACTGACAGTTATGATGAGTCACTCGGTCCTTCTCGTTTACTTCATTGACTGACTGATTTCGCAGTGAGGTTGATGTCATCATGGCTGGAAAGGTGGATGGGTGTATTCACTATCTTTAGCCGTGCGGTGGACAGGCCCATGGGGATGTTGTGCAACTGCTTGGTGTGCAATTCTTCTGAACCTTCAAGCCAAAGAGGCCATGGGCCGGGACACTGCCGACGGTGCAAAGTCCCGATGCGTGTTCTCATTGAATAAAAGGCAGTATTCAGTTCTAAGGATGGTTGAACGTACCATAAATTCAGCCTTCAATAATTGTAGACCAGACAGGTTCATTTCAAGGATCTGGCAAATGAGGAAACTGCAGAAAAGGTATTTGAATGTTCAAATTCCCCCGCTGGCTCATTGGCAGTAGTGCGTGTCGCACCATGCTGCAGGAGCATGACAGACCTTCAGCCGCTGTATGCCTGAATGACTGAAAGGATTGGGGAAATTTGGCGGAAATACCTGTCTGGTATGTGTAGGTGAGTGAGTCAGTCCTTGGCTGAAGTGGAAATTTTTTTTACATTACACCACATTAATGGCATTTGGCAGACGCTCTTATCCAGAGCGACGTACGGTTGATTAGACTAAGCAGGAGACAATCCTCCCCTGGAGCAACGCAGGGTTAAGGGCCTTGCTCAAGGGCCCAACGGCTGTGCGGATCTTATTGTGGCTACACCGGGATTGGAACCACTGACCTTGCGTGTCCCATTTACCTTAACCACTACGCTACGGGCCACCCCGTTTTTCTTTGGTGTCTTTTGAAAGGTAGACTAGGACCACGGCTGTTCGGGTAATCTTCTGGGAGTCATTACAGGCAGATTTGGCATAGCAGCCAACACGTTGATGGTTGGGAGTTCATTATTTTGTGTTTTTTGGGGGTTTGTCTATCCTCAGAGTCCCGCTGTGACAAAGTCATGGACACCTTCAGCGGATGCGCCTTGTGCCTCCCTAACCTAACTCAGATGCCCTCCTGTCACATTAGTCAACACAGACCTCCCCTCTGTATAGAAATAAAGGTAAGGCTGCAATCAACACAGACCTCCCCGCTGCATAGAAATGAAGGTAAGCTTACAGGAAACATCAGATGAAGCCAGATGCTGCGTTGCAGGAAATTATGCAAAAGCAAATATTTTAAGTACAGTGTATGTAAAACCCCCCACACACCTTAAAAAACCCCCCCCACTTTTCCCATGCCGTCTTCACCAATGCCCTTTATTGTGGAATCCAAACGCATGACGAGTCGATTTCAGACAAACAAAAAAGAAAAGTATGTGCAGCTGTGAGATTAACTGCTTTTTGTGGTCTGCGCCATCTTAAGGAGGATTTCAACCGTTTGTTTTTTTTTGTTTTTTTTTCAGCCAAAGTGCGGGTTCCTTCCCTTTTCTCGGCACGTCTCGAAGGAAATAAAACACAAGGTGTGCCGCTTCTGTATGCATCAACACTTTAAGGTGAGCGTGCTGCAACCGGTCCTCCAGTTGACCGTGTGATCTTTTTCTGAGTCCAGAACCTCACTGTCCTCACCGTGTGCCGGTCAGCTGTCAGGCTCCGACGCGTATTTAACCAGGATTCATACCTCATTATTTTTACTTGTAAATGAAGGATTCATTGGGCAGTAGGACCAGTGGGACCAGTCATTGCTTATTAAGTTCTGTGTTGCTGGAAGTTTGAGTACATTCGGGGAAGTTCGTACCCTCTGCTGGTTGTCCCCTGCTTAGTCTAATCAACTAAGTTGCTTTGGATAAAAGCGTCAGCCAAATAACATGTCATGTAATGTAATGCATGAAGTAGAACTGTAAATGCACAGACAGACACACACACACACACACACACACACACACTTACAATATTTCTTTACAAAATGTTTGGTTTTTGGCGCAGCTAGCCAATGGGGAGTGGAAAAGGATGAGCAGATACTGTCCCCTGGATCTCTTCTCAGGGTGAGTGCGCTTAATGCCAGTTATGATTCTTCATTTTGAATAATATTTATGGAATTGTATTAGTGGCTTGTCCAGCTATTCACCAATGCTGGTTTTGAACTGTTTTGGCATGGTTATTTTAAGGTAGCTGTACACTTATAATAGTGTTATTTCTGACAAGGCAAGGGAATGGAAGCCAGCTCAAGTTAATTATGTGCCAAAGATTTGCATGCTTAGTCCAGTCTATACCAATTCTGTTGTTTTTTTTGTTTGTTTTTGTTTTTGTTATCTTCATTTTGAACTGGTTTCATGTTTATTGCAAAATTACCACATTCGACAAAGCATTTATTTGAATTCTTTTCCATTTAGGAACAAACAAAGAATGTGCTTTGCAATTAAACACTTGTTACAGGAGCCACAAAACAACTTCAAAATATTTAAGGTACAAAATCTATTCATTTTCCCCCCTGTAGTTAATTTTAGTCTTCATTTGTACAGAGTTTTATGGTTTTATTTATTCATTTGTCAATATTACTTCCAGACTATTCTAGTTTCTCAAGAACAGAACTGTTAGACTGAATTGTGCTTCAGAAGGCCGAGGGTTCAGTGTTGCGGTCTGAAGCAGGGTTACGGAGGCGGTCTCTCATCGGGGCGCGCGCTGTTTTGGCAGAACGGAGAGTTGATATACAGCTGTAAGGAGGACGTGGACCTGAACGGGCTGGCCCAGCACCTCAAGCCCTACTTCCACCCCGGCAACGGGCTGATGAACGGGCACCAGCCCGGCAAGGCGGCAATGAACGAGCTGATCCAGGTCATCTGCAGCGCCCTGCTGAGCAGCGGGGACTCCAACCGGGCCGGGGAGCCCCGCAAGGGCCTGCCGCTGGAGGGCCGGGGCCACTGCGAGGCCAACGGCCTGTACCGGGACATGTTGCGCAACGGTGCGCCCCGCCGAACTGCACCCGCTACCCCCACACCCCACCAAACTGCACCCGCTACCCCCACACCCCGCCGAACCGCACCCCCTACTGCTACACCCCACCAAACCGCACCCCCCACTGCTACACCCAAATGCCCTGCCACTATTGAACAAGTCCAGACTGATGTGTGGCATTGTCCCTCGATGACAAAAGCCTGAGTGTTCGGCTGTGACTCATCCTGGCTGTTGAAACGTCTGTCCTCCGCACAGGGAGGAGTTCTCTTTCACATGGGTTAGGATTCTGTCCTGGCCTGAGTTCCCTTTTTCTCCTTGTTTTTACATAAGCGTGCATGACGTCACTTTTTCCTGTACTTGACGTGCTGCCGTTTGCATTGCAGGTAACCACTACCTGCCCAAAGACTGTGTTTTGTCTAAAATACTCCAAGTTCAGATGCTCGACAGCCTGGACATCGAAGGCCTTTATCCTCTGTACAAACGGGTGGAGCAGTACCTCGAGGAATTCCCTAAAGAGAGGTACTGAGTTGTGCAGTTTCTACACTCTGATATCCCAGTGGGTAAAGGGCTTTAAAGATCTTGTTTCAACACAGTGGCGTGTCATGAGTGAAATGGTCCACTGGGTGGCGCACATGTACAGAATGAACTTGTGACTAGGCATGAAGTCTGTGTGTAGTGGCAGTGTGTGCTATTTGTGCTGCGAAGACGGGCGCATCGTCCGCGTCGCGCGGCGGGACCTGTGAGACGCGTGCTCTCAGCGTCTCCTTCCTCTCCGCTCCTCCCAGGGGCAGACTGCAGATCGACGGTCCGTACAACGAGAATTTCCTGGAGAAGATCCAGAACTGCCCGTCTGAAGACGACGGCTCCATTGACTACGCCATTGGAAAGGTGAGCTCGCAAAAATAAATCCCCCCATTTGAGGGGAAAACATGGGAGTGACTGGGAGCAGACCGCACAGCAGAGGGAAAGCTTTCCAGGCATGTTGATCAGCTGCCCCACTGTGTTTCCCTGGCTGATCAGCGTGTGCGTGTGCGTGTGTGTGTCCCTGGCTGATCAGCTGCTCCCTGTGTGTGTCTGTCTGTCTGTGTGTCTGTGTCTGTGTCCCTGGCTGATCAGCTGCTCCCTGTGTGTGCGTGCGTGCGTGCGTGTGTGTGTGTTTCCCTGGCTGATCAGCTGCTCCCTGTGTGTGCGTGCGTGCGTGCGTGTGTGTGTGTTTTTCCCTGGCTGATCAGCTGCTCCGTGTGTGTGTGTTTCCCTGGCTGATCAGCTGCTCCCTCTGTGTGTGTGTGCGTGTGTGCGTGCGTGTGTGTGTGTGTTTCCCTGGCTGATCAGCTGCTCCGTGTGTGTGTGTTTCCCTGGCTGATCAGCTGCTCCGTGTGTGTGTGTTTCCCTGGCTGATCAGCTGCTCCGTGTGTGTGTGTTTCCCTGGCTGATCAGCTGCTCCCTCTGTGCGTGTGTGCGTGTGTGCGTGTGCGCGCGCGCGTTTCCCTGGCTGATTGTGGAAATCGCTGCTCTGGTTCTGCAGGTCCACCAGTACAGAGTGGCCATGACTGCCAAAGACTGCTCAGTGATGATCACGCTGGCGCCTTGTGAGGAGGACGAGCTGTAAGTCTGGGCTGGATGAGCCCGCGTCTGTCACACGACATCTCCCAGTCCTCTGCTTTATTCCCCGGCTCAAGGCTTCTTCATTAGTCTCCGAGGGTAAACTTGTTCTATGCACTCGGGAGATTTGGAAATCCGGAGTTTAAAAACAAGACGGCGGTACAGTCATCATAAGAAATACTTTAGTGTGTGCATCATCTCATGATAGCTTTGTTTAGTAGTGCAGTGGCCTTTTAAAGATGCACTCTATCGACAACCTCGTACAACCGTCGTCTGACTGACATGAGCTGGTAATGGAAGGAACAGTTTCCCCTTCGAACGGGTCGTTACCACAGGCAGGGAAGGGTGCAGCGTCATCGGCCAGGCCGACCGCTGGCTCCCAGCAGTCCGTGCAGTATCCTGTCACTGTGCTCACTACCCACTGCCGACACTGACTGAGCTAACATTAGTGTAACGTTAGTGACAAAATGGAACCTGTGCTCACTACCCACTGCTGACACTGACTGAGCTAACATTAGTGTAACGTTAGTGACAAAATGGAACCTGTGCTCACTACCCACTGCTGACACTGACTGAGCTAACATTAGTGTAACGTTAGTGACAAAATGGAACCTGTGCTCACTACCCACTGCTGACACTGACTGAGCTAACATTAGTGTAACGTTAGTGACAAAATGGAACCTGTGCTCACTACCCACTGCTGACACTGACTGAGCTAACATTAGTGTAACGTTAGTGACAAAATGGAATCTTTAATCTAGCCGGCTCAAAAAAATACTAGTTCGTCATTGAACATGATGGTAAAATTAAGAAAAATACAACTCGAGGAATCGCGGAAAGCGTTTTGACAGTTGCAACAGTTGATATCTAGCGATCAGTCCTGTAGCCACATTAATGGTATTTAGAGAAAGTAAACTGGCTGCTACCAGCACCAGGAAACGTACTGTTAGTCACACACTAGCGATAAAATCCAGATGAGCTAAGGTATTGAATTCTCCAAAGTCCAAATTTCTGCCTGCGCTTATTTGCCAACCAGAACCAAGTGCCAACCAGTAAAATGAATGTAACCGAAGCCGAGGCTTTCGTCTGCGGCGAAATTGAAACGTTTTTTAAAATTTGATAATTGTTTGAATTTCAGGCTGGAGCCTAACCTGGAGACTCAGCCCTCCAAGCGCAGGTTCACCTACTCCGTGTCCATCCTGGACCTGGACCCCAAACCGTACGAGAACATCCTCCAGCAGCACAAGCGCGACGCCAAAATCGTCAACTACTACCTGCGGTCCCAGCAAGAGGCCGCAGTGGCCGGCCTGTACCTGGAGAGGGAGCAGGAGGACTGCACGCTGATGTTCCACCCCGTCTGAAGCACTGACGCAGAGACGGAGTCCGCAGAACATTTTAACTCTTCATCTGCCTCCCCTCCCCTCCCCTTCCCCTTTTTTTTGTTTTGTTTTGTTTTGTTTGGTTTGCCATGCTCTCCAGAGGGTGAATGTGGGTGAGACTTGGACGTTAGCGGTAGGTGTGCATATCCTGGCAGGGGGCTGGTCTCCCTGGAGCGTGAGTGAGGTGCCTCGGTGTGTTTGGAGAGATGGAGGAGCGGGCTGGGCGGGGCGGGGCTAAATCGTTCACATTCACACTTCGTTTTGGGTCAATACGCCGTGGTGCTAGACACACATTGCTGTGTGGGGGTGTAACCGTGCCAAAAAGGCCTGTGGGGTTGTTTTATTGGAAAGCGTTTTTGCTAAGAGGCAACGTTTGAGAAGCTGGGAGGGGAGAGGAGAGGAGAGGATAGGAAGCCCACAGGTGGTGTTCCCGCCATCTTTGAGTTTGGAGGATTAAAAGGCACAAAGGTGTAGGAGCCTCAATTGTCATCCACCTTTTGTTTCACTTAGGTCACTCTCTCTCTCGGAAGGCTTTTCCTCTTCTGCAAACCGAGAAAAGCTGCATATTAACAGTGGAAGGAGTACGTTCCGTGTACGCGTGTAAGGGCGTGTACGCTCTTCCTCATCTGTTCGGGATACCGTTAGATGATGATGATGATGATGATGATGCCACAGCAGATCAGCAGGCAGGGAGAAACCTCTGCTGATCAGCCTGAAGAAGAGGCGGGGAAATCGCTAGCTAACCTTGACACTTTGGGTGGGAGTCACTAAGGGTATAGGCAACTAATATTTGATCAGCCAGTCTGGGTCCGGTTCCAGCCGGTGCGTTGTGGAAAGGATATAGTGGAACGCTGTGATATTCCCGTCTCCGTGGCAACCGTACGCAACTGCCATACGGAGCGAGGAACGTGGACAGAACACTGGTTATTTTTGAATTCTCAACTGACAGAATTGTTCCATACCTAAAATCAGTATTAATTAAATTGCTATTAATATCCATAATTCCGTTTCTTTTGAGCAGGAGGCCGCAGCGGGGATAGGATGGAGTGGAGAGGCCAAGCTGCTGGCTTTTCATAACCTGTAATATTTCAGACGGGAAAGTAATAGATTGGAAAGAATCTGACCCAATTACACATCATGTCCGATTTAAGTTTGGCAACTGGATTTTCAGAACCGTTCAAAAGGAGCTCAGAATTTCCTATTGGAACCACATTTCAGCCATTTCAGAATTGATTGCCGATCCTTTATCTGGAAGCGCAGTTTACAAACTGCCAGCAGGATGGCTTTTGTCTGGAAAAGGAACTAACCAAACGCATGTCACAGGAAAAGTAGTGAGATGATATAAAATTGGTATGATTATTATTTTTATTTTTTCTTAAACCGTAAGGCATCACCTTGATTTTAGGTCAAATGGATCTAAACTTTTATTCTAACGTGTGAAACAAGGTGACGGTACATTACGGAGGAAATTCAGTTTAAAAACAACGCCATCTGCCATTCAGTCAACAAACTGAATTAAAGCTGCACTCTGAAAAAGAGATGAATGTCATTTTGCACCAAAGAATGAGTTTTTGGATTTGCAGTATAAACCATTGAGGGTTTTGTTCAACCTTTGTTGCAAATAGGCCCAAGTTAAATAAATTCTTTTTTCTGCATTTCCAAACGGAAAAATAATAAACCCACTTGAACAAGTAAAAAAACAAATGTTGCTCTGAGGACAAATTTAATAGAATAAATGTTCACACCCTAAAGTTCAGAGAAATATACTGTATTTTTATGCGGAACTGTGAAGAGAAGTGCTACCACTTATCTGTGAATAACCTGTGTAAAGAATTGATATAACACTTTCCTTAAAAAAAACATCACACTGTGATACAGGAGTAAAACAAACTAAGTGTATAGATATAACCATCTCAAAAGTGGAATTTTGCCTTTGGGCATTTTGTATTTAAATTATTTATTTTTCTAGGCCTGGACTAATTATACATATTTACATGCGGTATATGTATACGTGGCTGAGAGAACGTGTACAGACGGCATTAACAGATGTTTCTTAACGGGGATTGTACAGGAGGTGTTTATATTGAATAAATGACGTAGAGACGCACGCTGGTGTTTGGTGTCCCGTGTTCCTACTCCGCGCGTACGGCTGTGATCAGCGCCTCGAAGGCAGCCTCCGCCCCCAGGAGACGCAGCACGCTCTGGAAGGCCCGGGGCGCGTCGTCAGCCACCTTCCCCCGGTCCGGACCTAACGCTGCGGTGCGGAAGAGAATCTGTCAGTTACACATTATGCTCAGCATCTAAATGGTAAATGGTTGGCATTTATATAGCACCTTTATCCAAAGCGCTGTACAATTAATGCTTCTCATTCACCCATTCATGCATGCATGCACGCACGCACTCACTCACTCACGGCGATTGGCTGCCGTGCAAGGCACCAACCAGCTCAGTCAGGAGCATTTAGGGGTTAGGCGTCTCGCTCAGGGACACTTCGACGCACCCAGGGCGGAATCGAACTGGCAACCCTCCGACTGCTCTTACCGCCAGAGCCAGTATCGCCCCCCCCCAATGTAGGACCGTTTCAGTGCTACAGAAAACCAGCTCAAATTATCCAAATTGAATTTGATTTAAACCTGAGGGACACGTGGAGGAGGACCTGAACATACACGCTTCCTGCTGCTCACCTTGTTCTGGCAGTTTTGTCAGCAGGTCTATCTTGGGCAGGATCACTCCGTCCTTCGTGACGTTAATGTTCCAAACGACGCTCAGCGTGCACCTGATTAAAACGGACCACAGTGTTACCTTGGCAACCTTCACTCCAATCTGGTTTCCTATACAGCTTTTCGGGCAATTTTGTTGTCCTGTGCTACAGGAAAATATACCTGGGGTAACTAGACCTCAACACAAAACGCAAAAAAAGGACGTGTGTGTGTGTATACAGAGCACTATTTTTAACAAATACAAGCTGGAATGCATTTCTTGCTAAATCCTCTTGTCAATAAGAAGCATGTTTAGAACGAGGTCAAAGGGGGATGTCAACCAAACGTAAGCAATGGACCATAAATCAATGGCACGGGATGAAAGTTGGGGGCTACCTACAATGTATCACAAAGGGTCAAAGGTCAAGGGTCAATTTTATTTTAACCTTGCTATGCCTTCACAGGCCGAGGTAAGCTGTGTGTGTTTTTAAGGCTATCAATCTCTGAACAGCTGCCCTTGCAGGGGCAAAGAGGAAGGTCAGAATTGTTATTTTTGAGTTTCACAGCTGACCACTTGTGCACTATATTGGCCCAATGAAGAAGCCACCAGCTAATATTCAATTTCAGACAAGCAAATATGTGGAGGGGCTGAAAGAGATACCCGGGTATTTTGGGGTTCTGGATCACCATGACGTCCCCTCTGCAGCCATTGGGAAGTCTGACCACCTCTGGGTACTTCTCCTGTCAACAGAGAAAGGGTCACTGCCTTTATTAACATATAATCCAGCCACAGTGCAAACAAACAAAATGGCACATTATTTGCTGATAAGAAAACGCAATAACTTTTTCAAATGATGAATAAACGCAAAGTTACGGGACGCGTATATCACTTCGATGAAAAGTTACAAAAAAGGAATACACCAACATTTTCACGTTTGTGCATTCACTGGCTTGGGTTTCCAGAGAAGTTAAGACAGTTTGAACTACAACCACTGAACACAGTGATCCACGCACCATCTGCATGTAGAGCTAGATCCGGCACAACAGCTGGATACCTTCAGAATACAGTTCAATGCTTCAGAAGGTCCGCGGATCACTGCACTCAACCAGCGGAAGGCGGAAGGATACATGTGTTCAGCGGTTATAGTTCCAACCGTCTTAAGGTCTTACCATTTTCTTCCCTGCACGTGCATATCTTGTGTAAATAAGACTGCTTCAGAGTTCCTGTAAGGTGTGTTTCTTCACTTTTTCCTAGTCTGAGTAAGTTGGAAAAAGGTATATTTCCCAAAATGATGGTGTATTCCTTCAAAGAAAACAAATGGTGAACAGAGAATCACGATCCACTCCACACATGAATGGTCCGGTTGGATCACGCACATTGTCACTCCATAATGTATTGTGCATCAATCAGTGTTGATCAACTTACTGATATTTGGCTATTAACTGAACAGCTACACGAGTAAAGATGCTTTGATTTTTGACATTGGCTCAGGCGGTAAGAGTAGTCGTTTGGCTGCCAAATGCTCCTGACTGAGCTGGTTGGTGCCTTGGTGTGTGTGTGAATGTGCAGCGCTTTGGATAAAGGTGCTATATGAATGCAGACATTTACCATTTTACCGTCAATGCCAGTGTCTAGGTTTGTGCATGATGCCAGGCAGGCAACCTCAGAAATTTGTAATGTGGAGGGAGTTTGTCCAATGTTGTTGAAATATTCCTTCAACTTTATGGGAAAGATGCGATAATGGAAATTTGTGGGTAAACTAACTTCACCGTGTCGTTGCCATGTCTTGGAGTTTAATCATAGCCTTGCCTTACAGAGCAGTCTCCTTATTTTTCCACCATAACCTTCACTGACAATGAAATGAACTTAGGTTGTCATTAAAATGGCAATTATTACAAAAAAAAGGAAACGCAGAACATTTTTCTGAGGTCTGTGAAGTATATGTTATGGTTGGGCGATGCTGCTGACTACATGCATCGCATTCTGTGGCTCGCCTCGAAGAGAACGCATAAAACACACGAAATCCCTTTGGCATATCGACCCCTTTCCCACTGAATATTACCCCAAGCCCTTCCACTTCCCAAAGTAAATGTAACATTTTAACACATTAGTGAACTTTTAAGTACACTGCCACAAGAGCGATGGAAATGCCAAGATGCCATTCTGTTACAAAAAGTACAACAGAATGCTAGTTTATTGAGCAACGGCACAAAGCAAAAACATTTACAGCACAATTGTGGTCTCCAATTCAAGTATGAAATGTTTTTTTTGTGCCCGACTCCAGTACATAAAACTGCTGAAGGAAGAACATTTCGTGATATTAATGAGTTAACGGAAAAACAAACCCCACGTCCTCCCTTCAGCCCTCTCGTGCTGAGTGTAATTGCACGCGTATAATAGCCCTCATTTCAGGCTCTGGGATGCAGCGCTCTACTAAGAACAGGCACCCGAGCCTGCAGTGATCTCAGGTGCTTGCTGCCAGAACACGGGTTTAATCAGCCCAGGGCAGCTGGTTTTCCCCGCTAACCGTCTGGCCGAAAAAAAGGTGTCATTTCTTTTAGTATATGTCTGTCTGGGCTTTGCACGTGTGCCCAACGCGGGCGGAGACGGACGTGGCCTTGGTGAAGTATGTACTCCAAATACCTTTCCTTCTTCAGGTGCCAGTAACATTTGAAAATACTCCTGCAAATTTTTTGCATTATGTGACAGGAGATATTCTGAATACTGTATTACTGAAAACATATGTATGTCTTCTGCTTGTGTCAAAAGGGTTAAAAATAATTTCAAAATCAATTTGACAAACCTCACACCACACCCCTAGAATGTGGTATACTCTCGGGGATATCCACATGATTACGTTCATTAGCATTTGGGGTGAACTGATATCAATAAATGCACTTTTATAATTCACTTTATTCGCAAAAGGTGAATGCGAAAGTGTTCACGGTGTTCACTGTCACTCGTACAAAACATACTGCTCCTAACCTCACACTGCGTCCGAAAATCAAATGCCCTATTGCTCAATCACAACAACAGACTTTTTTTTTCCATTTTCTACTCCGTGTTTGTTTTACGTAGGCGCGGCAGCTGCAGCCATGACGACCTCAGGGTGTCCCGAGTCAGGTGACGCCCACTGTCTCTGTGCTCAGTTCTCAAAACCAGGACCTCGCTTCCAGTCATGAGAAGGGTGAAAATAAACACCACAGTATAATTTTTACAGCGTCTATGAACTCATGTGTTGCCATGACGATGGAACGGCAAGGCCAACTTTCCCCTTTAACTGGGATCAACGTCTACATTCCGGTAGGGGCTTGAAAGGGGCTCGCTAACTCTGTTAGAGATTGGGGTCACTCCACTGTGGCTCTGCCCTCACTTGTCAGACTCGTAAACCGGCAGGACTATGAGCCTGAACAGACTGACACTCTCGACTGTGAAATAGCTGCCATGTGTCTTGTCAATAAACGAGCGGATCACTGGGTACAAAGGGGGAAATAATGGGCATTGATGTGGGTGGCCTCCAAACAAGCTCACTCAACTGTTGACCTACAAGCATATCGGAACCCAGCAGACGGCAGATTACCCAACCTGAGGAACGGTGAGTTATTTTAACATTCACATAGAGATGGAGCACTGTGGCCCTGAGATTGCTGTTACACATCAGCTACAGATGGTGTTCTTCACCAAGGCTGGAACGCAAGCTAGTCCGCGGATCGGTTTCATCTGAACAGAGTCCGGCTCGCCAAACAACAAAGGACATCTTGTCCGACTTGATAAGCACTATTTCAAACCATCCGGGTTGAATCTGCAGCAGTCCACGTTGACATTTAGAAGTGTGCGCAACTCACAAACTTGACTGGCAGGAGCCAGGAGAAAAGAAAAAGCAGATGGCGGTGTTATGAAGATGAACAGCGTCCTCGTAGACAGCCATGTGAGGTCAGGCACGTCCTGGGGAGGGGGAGGCTGAGATCCCATCAGGCCAGACGGAGGAGCCTCAGATGTCTCTTCGGGTAAAGAGGTTTCATCTGAGGAGCTGCCTAGTCAACCGCCACTCTGTAGTCCCGCTAAGGTTTCCAGTTTCCAGAAACTTTAGGAAAGTGGGGAAGGCAATTCAGGTAATAAAAAACGGGAATGGGATGCCACTGACTAGGGTGTTGGGCTACCACACGTGGCCATGCAGCCTATGTGCAGCACGGCACAGAGTACACCCGTGTGTGGAAGTGCAGGAGGAATAAGACACCACTCCTCCACAAACAACTGCAAGTGATGCTGATGCTTAATTGATGGAAGGTGTAAACGCTTTATTACTGGTTCAGAATATGCTACCAATACTCATGTGGGTTCCAACACGGTTACAGTGAAAGCCGTTTCATGACCAATGCTCAGTGTCGGAGCTCCACAAGCCACTGAGGTCGCTTCTCCTGCTCTGTGGCCAGGGCATCGCCGTTTTGAAAGATGTCCCTTTAAACACGGGGTGGGTTCTTAAAACAGGCCGTGCCTGTTTTTTTACCCTGTTTCACATGGTAGTTTTGCGACAGAACAACCGGAGCCCTTCAAAGCTGGAACACTATTGTTTCCAGTTTTGTTTACTACGCGTAGCTAGTAATTTACAAGCCCCGGAATCACAGGCGTGGGACAGTTGGTGTGTGTCTGTGGGGTGGGGAAGGGGGGTAGAACTACTCCTGTTACACCACACTAATGCACAACGGCCAGGTCCCCTTCTGGGGAACTATGAGGTGAAACCAATTATAAATTAATATAAGTGTTTGGGGGTTGTAAAATCAACTCATATTAAATAATGATAAATAAATAAAAATAACAAAAAACAATCAAGAAATGACTATTATGAGAGGTGGTATTACAAAGAGCAAAAATCACTAGGGTTAAGACTATCCCACTGGAATGTCATCCGATAAACAGTACTTTTCAAACCATAATTCATGTTCTTCTTGAGTTCTGCCAGATGTGGAGTAACAACACTTTCTACATTAAGATAACATTGTGTGTTTTATACAAAAATATTAGGTCTTCAATCATTCCTTTGTATAAAATACTGTAGGGACAGTAAATTCATTTTCCAGCGCTCCCAAGAAGCTAGACATGGAAAGTTCCATTTCCTAATGTCCTCTCAGCAATAGAAACGTATGACAATGATACGTGTTCTCTGTGAACGCAAAGAAGGCCCCTGCTATTTCTTTTTCCATAAAAGAGAACAGCTTGGATGTTTTCATTCTTCACTTCAGTGTGGTCTGTGATGGGAATTAAATATGATCTAAAAGGAGGTTTCAGTGGTGAAAATGTGAGAACAGCATGGCTTACTGGTTGAGGACTTTCTATCTGAGAATTAGAGGTGGCCAGCAAAGCCTAAGGGTACAAGATCAAATGAAGCAAGGGGTAACCGTGGCAACCAAAACCTTCAAGCACAGAATCACAAGCTCTTTTGAAGTGGGAATAGATTCATGTAGATTATTAAACTCACTGCTGTAGATGTTCAAGTTCAGGAAGACATTACGGAAATAGGCCACTACTACCCCAAAGCAAACTAAATATGGAAGTGAGAATTTGGAGACGCTCATAATTAAGCAGTTATCTGTGAAAGAAAATATACAACTTTTGCAGGGATTAGATAAAAACACTGTCCACAAACCTTCTGAAAACTCCTCAAAAGCTCACTTTTTCCTTTCCTTTACAGTTTGCTTAAAGATGACAACATACAGTGACTTCAGAAAGTATTCTGACCCCTTCTTTATTGGATTGTAGAATTCATATTCCCCTTTTGCCTATCAATCTACAGTCAATAAGCCATAATGTGAAGACATGTTTTTAGACATTTTTGCACATTTCAGAAAAATCTAAAACTGAAATCTCTCATTTACATAAGTATTCAGACCCTTTGCTGTGGCACTCCAATTTGTGGTCTGGTGCATCCTGTTTGCTTTAATTATTCATGAGATGTGTCTAGTCCACCAGTGGCAAATTGAAATGAGTGGACATAGTTAAGGAAGGCACTCACCTGTGTATATGCAGTCAGGTCCATAAATACTGGGACATCGACACAATTCTCCTCTTTTTGGCTCTATACACCACCACAATGGATTCGAAATGAAACGAACAAGATGTTCTTTAACTGCAGACTTTCAGCTTTAATTTGAGGGTATGAGGGTTGAGGGTTGAGGGTTACACCCAAATCAGGTGAACGGTGTAGGAATTACAACAGATTCTATATGTGCCTCCCACTTTTTAAGGGACCAAAAGTAATGGGACAATTGGCTGCTCAGCTGTTCCATGGCCAGGTGTGTGTTATTCCCTCATTATCTCATTTACAAGGAGCAGATAAAAGGTCTAGAGTTCATTTCAAGTGTGCTATTTGCATTTGAATCTGTTGCTGTCAACTCTCAATATGAGATCCAAAGAGCCGTCACTGTCAGTGAAGCAAACCCATCAGCAACACCAAAAGACCCGGAAGACCACGGAAAACAACTGTGGTGGATGACAGAAGAATTCTTTCCCTGGTGAAGAAAAACCCCTTCACAACAGTTGGCCAGATCAAGAACACTCTCCAGGAGGTAGGTGTATGTGTGTCAAAGTCAACAAGAGAAGACTTCACCAGAGTGAATACAGAGGGTTCACCACAAGATGTAAACCATTGGTGAGCCTCAAAAACAGGAAGACCAGATTAGAGTTTGCCAAACAACATCTAAAAAAAGCCTTTACAGTTCTGGAACAATATCCTATGAGACAAAGATCAACTTGTACCAGAATGATGGGAAGAGAAGAATATGGAGAAGGAAAGGAACTGCTCATGATCCAAAACATACCACCTCATCAGTGAAGCATGGTGGTGGTAGTGTCATGGCGTGGGCATGTATGGCTGCCAATGGAACTGGTTCCCTTGTATTTATTGATGATGGGACTGCTGACAAAAGCAGCAGGATGAATTCTGAAGTGTTTTGGGCAATATTATCTGCTCATATTCAGCCAAATGCTTCAGAACTCATTGGACGGCGCTTCACAGTGCAGATGGACAATGACCCGAAGCATACTGCGAAAGCAACCAAAGAGTTTTTTAAGGCAAAGAAGTGGAATGTTATGCAATGGCCAAGTCAATCACCTGACCTGAATCCGATTGAACATGCATTTCACTTGCTGAAGACAAAACTGAAGGGAAAATGCCCCAAGAACAAGCAGGAACTGAAGAAGCGGTAGAGGCCTGGCAGAGCATCACCACGGAAACCCAGTATCTGGTGATGTCTATGCGTTCCAGACTTCAAGCTGTAATTGACTGCAAAGGATTTACAACCAAGTATTAAAAAGTGAAAGTTTGATTTATGATTGTTAGTTTGTCCCATTACTTTTGGTCGCTTAAAAAGTGGGAGGCACATATACAAACTGTTGTAATTCCTACACCGTTAACCTGATTTGGATGTAAATACCCTCAAATTAAAGCTGAAAGTCTGCAGTTAAAGCACATGTTTCATTTCAAATCCATTGTGGTGGTGTATAGAGCCAAAAAGAGGAGAATTGTGTCGATGTCCCAATATTTATGGACCTGACTGTAAGGTCCCATAATTCACACCACATGTCAGGATAAAAACCAAGCCACGAAGTCCAAGGAATTCCTCTGTAGACCTCCGCGATAAAATTGTGCCGTTGCATAGGTCAGGGCAAGGGTATAAAACCATTTCTCCAAGGAGCACTTCAAGTGGCCTTAATAATTGTGAACCACCAAAACTCTTCCATCTGACCAAACTCAGTAACCAGGCAGGAAGGGCCTTGGTCAGGGAGGTGACCCAACGTCACTCTAACAGAGCTTCGGAAGTCCTCTCAGAGATGGGAGAACCTGCTGGAAGGACGACCACCTCTGCAGCACTCCATCAATCAGGCCTTTATGGTGGTGTGGACAGACAGAAGCCACTCTTGAGGAAAAGGCATATGACAGCCTGAATGGAGTCATAAGATTCTCTAGTCTGATGAGACAACAATTGGGCAGAACTCCAAGCTCTATGTCTGGCGAACACCAGGCAGTGCTCATCACCTGGCTAATACCATCCCTACGGTGAAGCGTGGTGGGGGAGGCATGGCAGGGACAGGGAGACTGGTCAGAACTGAGGGAAGGATGAATGCAGCCAAATACAGAGAGGTCTTGAAGAAAACCAGCTCCAGAGTGCACGTGACCTCAGACTGGGGCGACGGTTCACATTTCAGTGCGGCAATGACCTGAAGCATACAGCCAAGACAACGCTGGAGTGACTTCGGGATAAGTCTCTGTCCAAGGGTTCGATACCTCAATAACCTCTTATTTTCTCTGCTTTCTTCCTATGCGACTAAAGTGAAAAATAGCTTAGGAGGGTAGACTGTCCTCTCCCTTTTTGGAAATATATTGCATGACACGTTGGATAAGCAAGTTGTGAACTATAAAAACTGTGCTGGAAAGATGAGGTGGCTTTTCTGGCCCATTAGTAATCGCCTCAGTGATAATCACCTGAGGGATAGCCAGTCTCTCTAAGGAAGAACATGTTAAAGGTAATGACAAATGCAGACTCAGATACAAGTTCTTTGTTGTGCATTAGTGTGTGTATGTGTGCATGTGCGTGTATACTGCACAAGAATGTTTCCAGGAAGTTTGATGCATCTAATTTGGTACAAAGTGTGATACAAATTGTAGTTGCCTTCTCTATTTTTTCAGCCGTTGACAAGCAGAGCATTTTTAATGACTCCACATGCTTTTTTTTTTTTTTTTTTGCAGGTTTAGAGCAAACACATTTATATTGTTTATTTTTGTATTTTTTGGTGAATTGGCTGTTTATTTTAAAAAGAGATTTCACACGGCCCTTGGGTTCAGCTACAGTCCTGTCTCTCGATCTGGGGTCATGTTCCACGTCTGGGAGTCCCTAACAAGCTGTAAAATCACCATGGGAGGAAGGACTTAGATCTGACCCTCGCACAACAGCGCCACCTCTGGCCAGTCGGTGTGCCTGCACAGCTCTCTTGGGGGACGGCTGCACAGTGCTGGCAGGTTTCAGTGGAAATAGTAAATGGTAAATGGTTGGCATTCATATAGCGCCTTTATCCAAAGTGCTGTACAGATGCTTCTCATTCACCCATTCATACACACACACACCAACGGCGATTGGCTGCCATGCAAGGCACCAACCAGCTCATCAGGAGCATTTAGGGGTTAGGTGTCTTGCTCAGGGACACTTCGACACAGCCCGGGCGGGGGGATCGAACCGGCAACCCTCCGACTGCCAGATGAGTGCTCTTAGTCCTGAGCCAATGTGACCCCATGCCCCAACGGCATGCGTGATACACTGCTCCCCGCCACATTCATGGAAGATACGGCAGCTTAAGACAGGTGCGGGATTGTGACTGGCATTCCAAATTTACAAAAAAAATAGAAAATTAATTTGAACGGTTTCGGTTTATATTTGCAATATAATCAAAAATACGACTAGCAGTGTTACTTTCATGTATAACTTAATACTCATAAAGTAAAGAAGTAAAGCTTTCGGGAGGGTCATTTAAAAGTTTTTTTTGGTGCGTTCACCATTTTCCCCTCGGTTAATAATGATTCGAGAGCCACCTCAAGTGCCCCTGCCACAGTTGTTTCCACCTGTGTGAAAGTATACAGTAACTTAGGAGGTAATCTAAAGGGCCATTCTTACAAAGTGACAAAACAAATATTTTCCTCATTAAAACGTTGTAAAATACCAGTGTGTTTTCCACTAAAATACAGCATCCCCTGTTTAGGCAGTGTGCATTTTAAGCACTACCTGGCCATTACTCGACTCGATATTTTCGGCGTCTGGTCGCGGAGACACGACACGGGGGCCCCGGGACGCGGCACTTACAGCGGCTCTGGAAGCGAAAACACGGTCATTACGCAGTCAGACAGTGCCGACACATCTCTGGAGCTGCTCGTCAGACGCAGCTGTCTGGGTTCCCGGAGTACTTTGTTGATGACTGTTCAATGTCATGGGTTTTTTTTTTTTTTTTTTTCTTCCCCCGTTTTTGTTTTCGCTTGCAGGGAGAGAGAGGAATGCTGGGATACTGGCAGGAGACTGTGCGCTCCTTTGTGGAGGGCTCTGCGCGTGTGAACCCATTGTATTGGCAGACCCGGTTTCGCAACGATAATCTCTCGAATGACGGGCCGATTGTTTTTCAGGGTGCATGTATCCATTCACGGGAGCCAGTACAGGGCGGTCCTGCCAAAGGCAACAATATAAGTCTGTGCTGACAGATGAGGCTCCGTTTCCCTTTTTATTCCCAATAAAACGTGAATATCGACGGCCTTCTACGGTGACGTTTGCAGGTACAGGTTCTCAACTCGCGATCTTGGCCTCACGCAGAAATAGAGGAAAGGTGATATTAAATTAAGATTTATTTGCCGGACACTTTTATTTTATCCACAGCGACGTACAATGAGTGTATAAGGAAGTGTATACAGAACATAGGTCAGATATATTCTTATCTTGCCTTACAGCTCTTAATAGATATACATTGGAGATGGATACTTCAGCAAAAATGGAGACACATACTTTAGTAGATATAAAATGAAGATGGTATCTTAGCTTAAAAATCTATACATATTATAGCGTATTATTGCATTAGAGGTGCAGTTAAATGCAACACCAGCATTGCCACAAGCTCCAGCACATTCATACTTTTCATCTGAAGAATCACTTAAGGCATGGGCAGAAGCTTTTAAACGAAAGCACGCTGGTGTGGAAAGATTCTGGCTGGATAGAGTTCATACAGCTCTCCGTGAAGGGAAAAAAGGAAGAATAACTTTACTTTAACCAAACCAAAACTATCTCAGTGGAAATATCAGCCTCAGGTCCACAGAGCCTAAAGGAAGAAAGAAGTCCCTAGACCAGTGTTTTATGGATCTCAGAAAAAAAAAGAAAGAAGTGATTGTAGTGTTCAGATGTTTAGTACATTTTCTGGGTCTCTAGGGCATAACTTTCTGTAAATATGTAAGCAAGCAATACCAGGTCATTATTTTGTTTAGACTGTAGCTTAGTCTTTGTTACCCTAGCTTCCAGTCACCATAGTGACAAGTAAAAATATCATATCACATGTTGTATCAGGAGTCAGGTCAGTCCAAAATCATACTGTGACACACTGACAAAGAATGTGCCCTGTTTTTTTTTTTTTTTTTTTTTTAAATAACATGCATTTATTAGTTTCTGTACTTCTCTTTATCCAGGGCTAGAATTGAGAAGGCAAGAACGGACTAGAAGAACTAGCTATGATACGTGCTCATCTTAGGAGACCTTAGTATATCAACCAGCGATAGCTGATTTATCCAATAATCATTTTTGCTAGCTAGCTAGCCAAGTTAAGATAAAATCAGAACAATAATGTCCTCATGAAAGCAAACTAGCTAGCTAACGTTATTGATAATGTCACCTTATGAAAGCAAACTAGCTCGATGAATATAACCAGAAATACATTTGCATAACCAGAAATAGTCAAATATTTGCATTGTCTTGCCTATAGGGCAGCAGCACAAACTGTGGGTCAGGAGTTATAGGGGAGGGATAAGGGGAGTGGTTATCCTCGTGTGACACACTACATGGAGAACGTTCTCAACTGGTTGAAAATAGGACGATAAATTTAAATCGCTTACTTCCCCAAAACTAAAGAACGGACATATTTAAGTATTTCATGGTGTTTCCTCAAGCCCTCTCATGCAAAACCTAAAAAGTGTGACCAACCACCATGTTTAAAGATTAAAGTAAAAAAAAGTACAAATAAAGTGCGATTATTAAAATCTGCACAGTAAATGCTGTGATGATTCCAATGCAACTGTAATGTTGAATTTACTGTCACTGTAAACTCCTGTCACCCTCTCTTGCCAGGTCTCCCCTGGAGATCTGAAATGAGAC
>NC_083773.1:7301135-7333635 GCF_963514075.1 Conger conger
CCCTGAAAAATGGAGACGTCCCACGGGACCCATTCTTCAGCTTCAGCGCTCAGAATTTAAACAGGAGGAAGAGACATTTCAGCGTAAAAGATGACCTGCAATTTTTCTTTCCAGTGCCTGTCGGCTGAAAAGTGGATTGACACATTGAAGGACCTGGATGTCCTTCATTTTGTATAATATATAGCTTAGCCTCAGAAAGGGCGCATGCTAAATAGTAATAAGTACAATAATCAGGACATTCATAGTCACTGACAGTTATGTCAGTTATGGTTGCCGTTAAGAGAAAGCAATCACAATGCTGAAAAATTATGATGCGATTTTACTTGGCCTTGAAAATATACAGAAAAATAATGTTACTCTCTGCAGTTCTGGGAATCCGACAGAACACCTGCGTGAACTTAGAAAGTAAAATCACACTAAAGCACACCGCAGTTCAGGCAAGGACTTAACAGTCAGTCTGCTGAGGTTAATCAATTCCACATCGAAAGTACAGCGGGCGAGGAATTTCCATGAGAGGCGCAGGTACTATCCCAAAAAGAAAAAGCTGTTGTGATATATCGAGCACCATCCGAAAGTGAAAATACCGCCGTAAAATGCACTGAAGGAATGAAAAGTGACCTTTTGTTCTCGGCTGTCTGGGGTTTTCTTCTGGTCTGAATTAAAGAGCATCTGCCTGCGTTCACTCCACTGTCCGTAAAGCCCTGGTGTTATTTCCTGACCTCAAGCGCGCACGTTGCATGCAATACATTCTCCAGGAGTGCATTCGGTCACCTTAAGCGTGCTCAAAACCCACTTAAAATGTATAATGAATATTTGTGAGAATTGGGTACTGCGAGGCACAAAATATAACGGTCAACAGACACGCCTAAACTGCGCAGGAAGCACGCCTGCTTCCTCTTATTTTCACTTCACCGTCCACCAGCTGTTGCTGAGTCAGAGAGCAGCCGTGTGGACAAAGTGGGCGCATTCCAGACTGCAGGTGCGTGTCTGACCAGAGGAGGCGCTGTCGTGCGACGGTGAACACCGTGCCACACTGATCACAGACCAAAACAGGATACGATTCTAGAAAAGAGATCCGAGATTAACATGTAATTGGCAATAAATATGATAATTTTAATATGCTAATCTTTCAACAGAACAGACCTTCTTAGTCAGATTATCTTTAACTGATGAATTCTTCATTGTGGAAAAAAGTCACTCTGCATTAGAAGTTTGTAAAGTTCATTCTAAAGCTGGACAGTGCAATTCGACCAGCCTTTGTTTTCTCCGACCTAAAGGATAGACACACGTAAGCTTTTTGTTTTAGCCGTTTGGCATTCAGTATCAAAAGGAGAAGACAAATAAATATCCAGAAACAGAGCCCAGAGCACTGTTATTTCAGCCTTCGCTGCCCCTCACCCAGCTCCTGCCCATCTTCCAGATGTTTCCAGAACATCGTTTTAAAGACGGCCCATTGGAAGCTCGCAGTGAAGAAAGGCTGTCCTCCATTTTGTGAGAGGCGGAAGGCCTCCCCAGGCCCGGACAGCGGGTCGCGCGGAGTCACGGGAGAAGCTGGACGCTGCTCGCGAGTACAGAAGCACCCGCTGACGAAGGGAAAAATGCCTCAAACCACTCATAATACCCGCATTTACAAAGCCCCAAATCTATTGCCGCTCGACATTACATTACATTACATTACATTCCATGGCATTTAGCAGACGCTCTTATCCAGAGCGACGTACAATGAAGTGCAAATCGAACACAGGAACAAGTGTGAAGAGGACCCTAGAGGACAGTACGGTTCCGCGTCCTAGTCCATATAAATATAATTTGAATCCTTGAAGAGGACATCAACTTACCAACTAGCATACCACCGTTGGCAGCTAGAATACCCCGAGTACACAATACAATAGCTAATACAATACAACACAGCAATATCTATATATAACTATATGAGTGCCATTATAGTCTATGGCATATACAAGGCTTTACATCTGCCCAACTGTATAGAACAACCTGATAATGCCAAGACCACTTGATATACATGTTGTACACTCCCCTTCATCAACAGAAGACCTGTATAGTTCTTTGTTTGGGAAGAATTTGAGGGAAACCGTTTGTCTATACTTCTAGACATAATTGAGACTAGTCGAGAAAAACAAAATGGCTTTGCACATACATACTAAATATTCCTAAAAGACCAGTTAAATATAACTTAATGTGATTGATGCATTTTGTATTTGGTCAACTAGAATAAACAAACATCTGGATTAAAACACTGTACTGAACTGAAACATATGAAAATCAAATATTTGGCATCTCCCAATATTGTTCCTGGAGTTTTGTTCCTAATGATACATAATATTTGATATGATTCTGCAGCACAGCAGAAGAGCCAACAGGGAAACAATAGGCTGCAGACCCCTAATGTGTTTCCAGTAAACACTTCCAGGTTAATCTGGCAACACTAGTATTTTTCTATTTGAATAATTTGAGCAGAAACAGATTGTGTTGAGGGCGGAAAGACATCTGGACATTCACTTAGTGTCCATTCAAGGGTTTGCCTTTTCTTTTTGATCACAGTTCACTTTCAAAATAAGTCGAAATATTCCAGGAAAACGTCAATGTGAACACATGTGCACACACACACACATACACACAGACACACACACACGCACACACACACAGAACATGGTTAAAGAATGGTAACATTTCCCGGTGCTGTTGAATAGCCGGGAGGGTCCGGCGCACTGGATCCTCCCCCGCTGAAACCCGAGAGCGGGCCGGGTAACAGAACCGGGCCGGACCGGACCTTCAGAACCCGCGCGGAGAGCAGGGAGGCTCGGGGGGTCACATCCTCGGCGCGCTCTCTCGTCCTCTCTCCCGCGAGTCATCCCCCGCAGCCCCCGGGTAATGACAAGCGTGGCGGTACCCCCCCAGAGTGATGGACACGGCGCCCAGAGTGTGCGCCGCCTTGTAATTACGGCGCAGGAAATCACCCCTCCGCCCCACGGCGGCATCCGGCCGCTGACCTGCAGCACTGGTGTGCTCCTCTCAGACAGCGCGCTCTGCAGAGCGTGTGAGAGGAGCTGGTTCTGGCTCAGAGCAGCCAGCAGTCTGTCTGCGCAAAGCATTCTTCCGTCCGGCTGCAGACTGGCTGCACACTGCCTCCCCCGGCTGCTGCCGTTTCCCCACACAACTCGGGAAAAAGCACACACGTTCGGCCGTACGCGCGGCGCTGCACTGTCTGTGACCCACCGGTAACGTACCACTGTCCTTTACTCTCTGTTTCTTGCTCCGTCTTTCTCTCGCGCGCTAAAAACGGGCTACCTTTCTTTTGCTTACGAGCGCGATTCCCGGGGGCGCGAGGGCCAGCTTGTCACGTTTCTGGACATAATTATCCTCTCTCACGTGCCTCTCTTTGCATGGAGTGTGTCCCAGCTGGAGATATTACACTGTGGTTGTGCTGCGTATTCGATGTACAGAGGGAAGACAGGGCTGGACAAAGAGAACTACATTTTCTTCAGTTCGTCTGCTTTTCATTGTGCAACTGCCTTTTTTTCCTTGTCTATCGAAGTTGGGAAACAGGATGTTTTTCAGGCATTTGTAGTTTCTTATCATAACTCATAATCTGGGCTCGCAAGAGCTTTTGTTTTGAGACGTATTCTTGTCTCAGAGGGGAGGGAGAAAATATGAATAATCAGTGAAACATTTTCCTGTTCTGCACAGAAAAACTGTTTTTAAAAAGGGAAAAATTACTATCCCAGAGAACGTTCCGCTAACTGCAGAACCATTAAACTGGAGAGTATAAATATTTATTTTCTAATCTTGCTATTTCTTTCAGAAGTTCCCATTTGAGCCTTGTCATCCTGAGGACCACATCAATTATAATACTTTCCTTTCTGCGTTTTCCCCCTCTCCACGCTGCAAGGGTTTTTTTTTTTGTTGCAACAATTCCTGAACAGATTTATTACTAACCACATGACTGCAAGCCCCAAGGGGCCGGGCTTGTTTTGCAGGGAGAGGGAGAACCGGCCCACCACTGCATGTTTGGACTTCTCTTCAGCTCTCTTCCCATCAGATAAACACACCAGAGCAGCGCTACTCTGCCCTGCTCACGGAAACTCTCACGGCTCCACGCGTTCTGCTGCATACCGCATGCCACTCAAACTCCCCGTCCGACATCCTGCCCACATACCGCCACTCAAACTCCCCGTCCGACATCCTGCCCTCGTACCGCCATTCAAACTCCCCATCCGACATCCTGCCCTTGTACCACCACTCAAACTCCCCGTCCGACATCCTGCCCTCGTTCCACACGCCACTCAAACTCCCCGTCCGACATCCTGCCCTCATACTGCCACTCAAACTCCCCGTCCGACATCCTGCCCTCGTTCCACACGCCACTCAAACTCCCCGTCCGACATCCTGCCCTCGTACCGCCACTCAAACTCCCCGTCCGACATCCTGCCCTCGTACCGCCACTCAAACTCCCCATCTGACATCCTGCCCTCGTTCCACACGCCACTCAAACTCCCCGTCCAACATCCTGCCCTCGTACCGCCACTCAAACTCCCCGTCCGACATCCTGCCCTCGTACCGCCACTCAAACTCCCCATCTGACATCCTGCCCTCGTTCCACACGCCACTCAAACTCCCCGTCCAACATCCTGCCCTCGTACCGCCACTCAAACTCCCCGTCCGACATCCTGCCCTCGTACCACACGCCACTCAAACTCCCCGTCCGACATCCTGCCCTCGTACCGCCACTCAAACTCCCTGTCCGACATCCTGCCCTCGTACCGCCACTCAAATTCCCCGTCCGACATCCTGCCCTCGTACCGCCACTCAAACTCCCCGTCCGACATACTGCCCTCATACCACACGCCACTCAAACTCCCCGTCCGACATCCTGTCCTCGTTCCACACGCCACTCAAACTCCCCGTCCGACATCCTGCCCTCATACCGCCACTCAAACTCCCCGTCCGACATCCTGCCCTCGTACCGCCACTCAAACTCCCCGTCCGACATCCTGCCCTTGTTCCACACGCCACTCAAACTCCCCGTCCGACATCCTGCCCTCGTACCGCCACTCAAACTCCCCATCTGACATCCTGCCCTCGTTCCACACGCCACTCAAACTCCCCGTCCAACATCCTGCCCTCGTACCGCCACTCAAACTCCCCGTCCGACATCCTGCCCTCGTACCGCCACTCAAACTCCCCATCTGACATCCTGCCCTCGTTCCACACGCCACTCAAACTCCCCGTCCAACATCCTGCCCTCGTACCGCCACTCAAACTCCCCGTCCGACATCCTGCCCTCGTACCACACGCCACTCAAACTCCCCGTCCGACATCCTGCCCTCGTACCGCCACTCAAACTCCCCGTCCGACATCCTGCCCTCGTACCGCCACTCAAATTCCCCGTCCGACATCCTGCCCTCGTACCGCCACTCAAACTCCCCGTCCGACATACTGCCCTCATACCACACGCCACTCAAACTCCCCGTCCGACATCCTGTCCTCGTTCCACACGCCACTCAAACTCCCCGTCCGACATCCTGCCCTCATACCGCCACTCAAACTCCCCGTCCGACATCCTGCCCTCGTACCGCCACTCAAACTCCCCGTCCGACATCCTGCCCTTGTTCCACACGCCACTCAAACTCCCCGTCCGACATCCTGCCCTCGTACCGCCACTCAAACTCCCCGTCCGACATCCTGCCCTCGTACCGCCACTCAAACTCCCCATCTGACATCCTGCCCTCGTTCCACACGCCACTCAAACTCCCCGTCCAACATCCTGCCCTCGTACCGCCACTCAAACTCCCCGTCCGACATCCTGCCCTCGTACCGCCACTCAAACTCCCCATCTGACATCCTGCCCTCGTTCCACACGCCACTCAAACTCCCCGTCCAACATCCTGCCCTCGTACCGCCACTCAAACTCCCCGTCCGACATCCTGCCCTCGTTCCACACGCCACTCAAACTCCCCGTCCGACATCCTGCCCTCGTACCGCCACTCAAACTCCCCGTCCGACATCCTGCCCTCGTACCGCCACTCAAACTCCCCGTCCGACATCCTGCCCTTGTTCCACACGCCACTCAAACTCCCCGTCCGACATCCTGCCCTCATACCGCCACTCAAACTCCCCGTCCGACATCCTGCCCTCCTACCGCCACTCAAACTCCCCGTCTGACATCCTGCCCTCGTACCGCCACTCAAATTCCCCGTCCGACATCCTGCCCTCGTACCGCCACTCAAACTCCCCGTCCGACATACTGCCCTCATACCACACGCCACTCAAACTCCCCGTCCGACATCCTGTCCTCGTTCCACACGCCACTCAAACTCCCCGTCCGACATGCTGCCCTCGTACCGCCACTCAAACTCCCCGTCCAACATCCTGTCCTCGTTCCACACGCCACTCAAACTCCCCGTCCGACATCCTGCCCTCGTACCGCCACTCAAATTCCCCGTCCGACATCCTGCCCTCCTACCGCCACTCAAACTCCCCGTCCAACATCCTGCCCTCGTACCGCCACTCAAACTCCCCGTCCAACATCCTGCCCTCGTTCCACACTCCACTCAAACTCCCCGTCCAACATCCTGCCCTCGTACTGCCACTCAAACTCCCCGTCCGACATCCTGCCCTCGTTCCACAGGCCACTCAAACTCCCCGTCCAACATCCTGCCCTCGTACCGCCACTCAAACTCCCCGTCCGACATCCTACTCTCGTACCGCCACTCAAACTCCCCGTCCAACATCCTGCTCTCGTACCGCCACTCAAACTCCCCGTCCAACATCCTGCCCTCATACTGCCACTGAAACTCCCCGTCCGACATCCTACTCTCGTACCGCCACTCAAACTCCCCGTCCAACATCCTGCTCTCGTACCGCCACTCAAACTCCCCGTCCGACATCCTACTCTCGTACCGCCACTCAAACTCCCCGTCCAACATCCTGCCCTCGTACCGCCACTCAAACTCCCCGTCCAACATCCTGCCCTCATACTGCCACTGAAACTCCCCGTCCGACATCCTACTCTCGTACCGCCACTCAAACTCCCCGTCCAACATCCTGCTCTCGTACCGCCACTCAAACTCCCCGTCCGACATCCTACTCTCGTACCGCCACTCAAACTCCCCGTCCAACATCCTGCCCTCGTTCCACACGCCACTCAAACTCCCCATCCGACATCTTGCCCTTGTTCCCTCAGTCTGTGATTTCTGCCACAGATACCCCCCGCCTCCACGCGCACTGCTCTGTGCAGCCCTGCTCTCCGCTGTGCTGGTCATCGTCGGTTAAGACAATAACCTCAGAGGACTTTTGGCAGGCGCGTGTGAGATGCTTATTCTGGCACGGAGCACAGAGATTCATGGGAGCAGTTGTCGGGAAAAGGACCTGCAGTAATATTCCACCTCGAGTCGTTTCTCTTGCGAATACTGTAATTAGCCGTATAATGAAGCCATGGGGGGGGGGGGGGGGTTGCTTGGTTACGACTGCCGTAGGAGTTGGTTCTTCCTCCAGGATGTGAATCTATTAGCCGTCGTTGTATAACTGGCAGGAAAGCTCATGACAGCAGTCTACTATTGAGGTTACAAGATTTCTTATTTTATTTCTTAAAATTAGATTATAAAAATCTGACATTTTGCAGCTAATACCAGACGCACAGCTAGGAGCAGACGCATGCAATAACTGAAGGGTCCCCCTTAAGATCAAGAGAAAAATGACCACAGCTCTTTGATGTTTTTGGACTGGAATGAAATAAAACGCATATAGTGCAAATGTTAGTCGACACGTCAAATGACCGGAACAATCTTTGGTGTATTTTTAATGGTGCGTGTCCATGATTAGCCGTACTGAAAGCTGTTTTTGTTATCATTATAAATGCCAGTGTAATGACCCCATTTCTCATCTTGGGCTAAACAACATTTAGAGAGAAGCACAAACCTAATCCTAGCTCGATATCTATCCATTTGCCCAAAAAATGTC
Source organism: Conger conger (assembly GCF_963514075.1). Lineage (NCBI taxonomy): Eukaryota > Metazoa > Chordata > Actinopteri > Anguilliformes > Congridae > Conger > Conger conger. Next base: position 7,309,116 of record NC_083773.1, read on the forward strand.
TATTCAAATGAAAATCACAGCAAACACTTTACCCTGAGTGTGTGCCTCATTTGGTTTTATTATTGGATTCCCATTCGCAAATTCCAAGTCATCAGCAAGTGTGTGTGTGTGTGTGTGCGCGCATGTGTGTGAGTTTGCATTTGTGTGTGCATTTGTGTGCGCGCATGTTTGTTTGTGTGTGTGTGTGTGTGTGTGTGCGCGTTTGTGCTTGTGCATTTGCGCATGCTTGCATGTGTGCCGGTATGTGGACGCGTGTGTATTACATTATATGAACATTTGCATGTATTATATGTAGGTATGTAAGTATGTATGTATGTACATATGATTTGGTTGTAGGCTGGGAGGCAACGGAAGCAACAGAGCAATTGAGATTGTGATTGTGCCTGAACAACGCATGCGTGTGCTAAGGACATGTATGTGATCCACCAACAATTCAGCGGAAAAAAAAACCCCTCAAAAAGCTTAAAAGACACACGATGAATGGGTTTCCACTCTTTCTGTGGTTACGACCTTCCGCCCATACATGCCCTCTACAACGGAGAAAATCGCTTCACAGACGTGAGGCTGATTACAAGGTCATTTGGTGACGCGTCCCCAACGCCAGCGTTTTAAAGAGCGGCTGTGCGCCATCAAACCACCTCACGCCCCGGGGGGGGGGGGGAAGATTAGGATCAGGGCAGAGCCTCCCAAACCCACGTGTCCTGCCGTGCCATTTAATGTCTGAGACTTGTTATTAGGAGGAATGTGTGTAGTAACCTCATATTAAGACCGAGCTATATCTAGGATTCAAACGGGGAGGAAGAATGCTCTTTCGCTCTCGTCTCTCTGCAGTACGTCGTACCTCCCCAGGTGAGAAAACCCCCCCCCCCCACACGACATGAGGGCTGGAGTCGTACTCGCGCTGTCCCTGCTCCTGCTCCTGGGCCTGGGCCTCGCCCAGGAGGCCGAGCGGGGCAGGAGGAGAAGAGGAGGGCAGAAGAGAGGGAGGAACCGCTCCCTGAGGCAGAACTCGGAGGCGCTGGCCCGGCTCAGGAGCGTACCCCTGGACGGAGGAGACGACGACGACGCGTCCGTGTTCATCGAGTCGTACAAGAACGTCAACGAGCTCGAGTCCAGCTACAGCGTCATACCGGGTCAGTGCGCGTCGCCCCCGGCTACACTACACACCATTGGGTTTTAGTGATGCAGTCAAACGCAGTTTATTCATGCTTTCCTTAATGCTTTCCTTTTTGCTATTACTTCATATGCATGGCTGATGATGGTGGTGGCTGATAGGACTGAAACGATACAGATACTGTTAACAGTAACATAAAGAACTAATTTTGTGTTTGTCGATTGGAGACGGCCTGTAGCGTAGTGGTTAAGGTAAATGACTGGGACACGCAAGGTCGGTGGTTCTAATCTCGGTGTAGCCGTGTAGATCCGCACAGCCGTTGGGCCCTTGAGCAAAGCCCTTAACCCTGCATTGCTCCAGGGGATGATTGTCTCCTGCTTAGTCTAATCAACTGTACGTCGCTCTGGATAAGAGCGTCTGCCAAATGCCAATAGTGTAATGTAATGGAGACGTTTCATTATGAACAATGTCTACCCCTGGTGTTCTCAGCACCCAACTAGGTTATAAACCAGCTGTAGGTAGTCTACGTTCACAGGCAGGGTGGCTATCCTGACAGCCGTATTCACAGTAAACCCAGTGGTCCGTTTGACTGACGCGTTTCGTCAGAGGACAGAATAACTCCCCCCCCCAGGTGCAGCCTCAAGCTCTGAGATATATTTACGCTTTCTTTATCAAACTGCCTCTCGTAGGCCTTGGCTTTAGCCATCACAGTGTATTTCGGTTTTTCCCCCAAACCTAGAGAGGGATGCTCAAAGTGTTTTTTAGGCAAGTGGTCTTTGCCAATAATTAGCTGTCTGGATCACTCTTGTGACAAGCAGCGGACCAAAGCTGCAGAAGCTGACGGCCGAACAGGATCCAGATAAACCTGTTTGGGCTTACCCTACGCGCTCTGACTGATCTGAGCTCATCTATACTCAGCTATACTTCAGACCAAAGCTCTGTTCCCATCCTCTGTTAGGATGGCATTAGCATCCCAGACAAACCAGGCGGCACCCTGTGAGCACCATATGCAGGGCGGCCGGTAGCCTAGTGGCTAAGGTACGTGCCTGGGATCAATCCCGGTTCAATCCCCGGTGTAGCCATGATCAGATCCGCACAGCTGTTGGGCCCTTAGCCCCGCATTGCTCCAGGGGGGTTTGTCCCCTGCTTAGTCTAATGTACTGTAAGTTGCTTTGGATAAAAGCGTCTGATAAATAACATGTAATGTAATGGAATGTAATCTTCAGAACAGGGCTAAACAGAGTAGATGTCTACCCTTGGTGTATTAGTATATTTAAGCTCAGACCAAAAGTGTATGTGCATGAGGCATACGCAAAGATAAACCCTACATTATCTAAACTTCCCTATGCACAGCTATTCAGCAAAAAACACTAACAATACACAAACAGCCTACATCATTATTATCTTGCTGCATCCAACAATGATTAACAAAGGAGAGTAAAATGGCAAAAGCCTAGAGATTACCTGACGTGTTCTTACTGATACCAGAGTGAAGGCTCACAATCTCAGTGAATGGCAGCTCGGCTTTGTGAATCTCACTGCAGTTTCAACAGGAATGGGTGCTGGAGGGACCTGCATTGTGAGGAGGGTCTCCATAGTCATCATGGATGTGCTTAATTTAGCCTCTGCATTGTGAGGAGGGGTTTCTATAGTGATAATGGATGTGCTTACTTTAGCCCCAGCATGGTGAAGGTCCCCATAGTGATAATCATAGTGATAATGGATGTGTTTAATTCACACTCAGCATGGAGGGGTTTCCATAGTGATAATGGATGTGTTTAATTCAGCCTCAGCACGGTGAGGGGTTTCCATAGTGATAATGGATGTGTTTAACTCAGCCTCAGCACGGTGAGGGGTTTCCATAGCGATAATGGATGTGTTTAATTCAGCCTCAGCATGAGGAGGGGTTTCCATAGCGATAATGGATGTGTTTAATTCAGCCTCAGCATGAGGAGGGGGTTTCCATAGTGATAATCATAGCGATGATGAACACACATGATCCAGCTGCTGCAGCAGACGCACCCTGGCCCTCAGCCCGCACGGCTCTCTCAGCGGAACCGCAGTTCCAGCCCTCAGCCCGCACGGCTCTCTCAGCGGAACCGCAGTTCCAGCCCGCGGACCTCACGGCCGGGCTCCATTACCTCAGTGCACGGTCAGACCCGACCACACCCCGCTGAACCGACCATGGGAACCGACCAATCGGGGCAGAGCTCGCCGCATTCCAGCCATACGATCGCGCACACAGGGAGCCGGCTCTCACAGCTCTCCGTCCAATAAGAAGCCGAGTTTTAGGCGACAATTCGCTGCCTGGATTACTGTTGTAATCAGCAGTGAAGTAGTTAATTCTGACAGCATGCACTTCAATTGATCAAAAAGAGAATTACTGCGTTTCAAGATTGTTCTCTTAAGACAGCGCGAGAGTAATTTACATTTATGCTTGGTGAAACTAGATTCAAAGTTCAAAGGTCAGTTTCAGGTTATTTTAATAAGAATCCAAGCAGAATAAATGCAGGACATGTTCAGGGTTAGGTTCCCCCGGTTCCACGGCGTGATTGCTAACATGTGTGGGACGCAGTGTCCCGACTCAAACTGACGGAGGGCGATATCGCTGAACCAGGACGCCTTCAGACTCTGTTGTAATTCAACAGATTCATTAAGCCTTGAGATTTCATAACAGCGCAGGATTAGGAAAAGGAAACTAACATTGCCAGCGCTTTTGCCGTAATGGAAAGAAAGCCCTTATTATTCCTCCTTTGTGTGCTTTCCTCACATGGTTCTCCTGATTAAGGAGGGAACATTAGAACCTGAACCAAGTATCCCAGCAATTTGTAAAACGACGAGATCTGAACGGACGAGCTGGAAAAAATAACTCGAGAAAAACTCTGTGAAGGAAGACAGCCGACGGTCTCTCCCGACAAGGAAACCAAAGTTTCCATGTTGTTGTTTTTTTTTTTTGCGCTTGGTTTACAAGTTCTTAGATTCCGGGCTTTCATCAGATAAAGAACAAACACTGCATTGTATTCTTGCCTTCAAATGTATTGTCCCCGAGGGGAAAAACCCTGACAAAGAACAGGCAATTATACAAGTAATTTCTTTGTGTCTTACCCACGGTAAATACACACGGCTGGTGTTTTCAGACACATAATTACGATGTAGTGCTAAAATTAGTAACAATTTTTACCTCAACTTTCAAATACAGCAATTTCACACTGACATACAAAGGGGGGGGGTGGGAAATAACAACATGCGACTGAAATTGCGACAAAACGTCTATTGCCGAACGCCAAATGACAGACTAGGTGCGTCAGTTCCTGGCAAGCAAGTTGTCATGAAAATGACCAAACGCACAGAAAAATTTGCATGTGCATATACCTTTTTGGATAATGTAAAATAAGCAGTATTTGAACTAAATCTCAAAACGTCCAGTCATTCTATCCCCCGACATTTAAATGCAACCATGTTTTCTCACCTAATTTAATTTTTAACTAAAATTAAATATCACGATTTAGTTGGAAACGCCCACGTGCCAGCTATAGAAACAAGGCTCGTCTGCGGTTTTATTACAATTCCTATGAAATTCCAGTTCATTTGACCCCTTGGCAAAGTTACCACAGTTCTGACCTGTGTGTAGCAGGGCACCAGCATGTGTGACAGGGCTGTCTGACCCTGTGTGTAGCAGGACACCACCATGTTGGACAGGGCTGTCTGACCCTGTGTTTAGCAGGGCATCACCATGTTGGACAGGGCTGTCTGACCCTGTGTTTAGCAGGGCATCACCATGTTGGACAGGGCTGTTTGACCCTGTGTGTAGCAGGGCACCACCATGTGTGACAGGGCTGTCTGACCCTGTGTTTAGCAGGGCATCACCATGTTGGACAGGGCTGTTTGACCCTGTGTGTAGCAGGGCATCACCATGTTGGACAGGGCTGTTTGACCCTGTGTGCAGCAGGGCATCACCATGTTGGACAGGGCTGTTTGACCCTGTGTGCAGCAGGGCATCACCATGTTGGACAGGGCTGTTTGACCCTGTGTGCAGCAGGGCATCACCATGTTGGACAGGGCTGTTTGACCCTGTGTGCAGCAGGGCATCACCATGTTGGACAGGGCTGTTTGACCCTGTGTGTAGCAGTGCATCACCATGTTGGACAGGGCTGTCTGACCCTGTGTGTCCTCAGGGAGGAAGGGGCGGTGTATGTACCAGGGCATCACCATGTTTGACCGGGCCGTCTGGTCCCCCAAGCCCTGCCTCACCTGCCTGTGCTCCAACGGCCTGGTGGCGTGTGACGAGGTCAGCTGTCCACGACTGCGCTGCCCGCGTACCGTCATCCCAGTGGGAGAGTGCTGCCCCGTCTGCAGTGTCCTGGGTATCTACCCCCCCCCCCCCCCGTGCATCTACACCCCCCCCAAATCTGCGCATCTACCCCCCCCCCCCCCCGCGCATATACCCCCACCCAGCCCCAGACCTGCTCATCTACACCCCCCCCTGAATCTGTGCATCTACACCCCCCCCAGCCCCAAACCTGTTCATCTACACCCCCCCACCCAGCCCCAAACCTGTGTGTCTACACCCCCCCCCACTCCCCAATGCTGTCTGCTCAAGTGGAAAAAAACACCATTCAATTCAAACACCAAACAAAAATCCCCCTAGGCTTCCAACGACACACCACACTCAGGCATTATTATTATTTTGCCTTTTAATGGAAAACAATGCAGATTGCGGAGATTAGAGGTTCATTTGCCCCGCACGGTAACACGATAACCGTCAGAACACAGCTGGTAACGGTCAGAAGCCCCTCAGGACCTCCGGGCCTCCGGCGGCCGGACGGCGGTGTAGTCGCTCAGCCTTTCGCCCGCGGAAACATCTCCTTCAAACGGCAAAAATGTGCGTACGACCATAATCCAGAGCACACACGCCGAAATTGTGCAAATTAGACGCTGCGTTTCCTGTGGGGTTTTTTTTGGGCGGAAGTCGCTCCGGACTTTAGGCGGACTATGCGATGCGGGACAGGGCTCGCAAGTCGCACGCTTCAGTTGGGTTTGAATTCATAACGGGAAACGGCACAGCCGGGTCTACTTAATGCCGCGCGCACTTGGTGGCGGTATGCGGTCCGCGCCGGGCCGGGAGAGCCGACGCGTTTCAGCGAGACGCCAGCGGAAGGCTCTGCCTCGTGACTACCGCACGCCACAGCCCCCGATCGAACCTTCGGCCAGGGGCTCAACCGTCTCAGCTGCTGCTGCGATTCAGAGCGGAGAGACAAGCTGGACGTTGTGTTTGAGAAACAAATGTGTGGACAAAGCAACATGTGCTTTTCTTGTCCCTGCCGTATATTTTATATCCAGCGCAGGTAACGTTAAATTCAGGTAACCTCATTCGTGCTTGCATAGTACCAAGCACCTTTTCAAAATAATAAAACTCCCGCCAAAGGTTATACCTAATCAGGTGTTAGGGGTTTCCATGTTTACCAACAAGGATGAACAAGGATTGCACAATCATAATCAGTGACTTCAAGCCCTTAAGAACTCGTCTTAATCGAAAACAGAACACAAACTGGGGCATCTAAGATTAGCAGCAGGTGGAGAACTGAACACGGGTGCAACACAGTGTTCCCGTGCTAACTTCAAACTGCACACACACACACATACACACACACAAACAATGGTAAATGGCAGGCATTTATATAGCGCCTTTATCGAAAGCGCTGTACAATTGATGCTTCTCCATTCACCCATTCATACACACACTCACACACCAACGGCGATTGGCTGCCATGCAAGGCCCCGACCAGCTCGTGGGTTAGGTGTCTTACTCAGGGACACTTCGACACAGCCCGGGCGGGGGGATCGAACCGGCAACCCTCCGACTGCCAGACGACTGCTCTTACTGCCTGAGCCATGTCGCCCCCCTGCTTCTGTTTATACGCACTGAACTGTCCACAATGATGGAGCCACCTCCCCATCTAATAACAACCAAGGGGAAAGTCACACACACAGGCACGTACACACAGGCACGTACACACAGGCACGTACACACAGGCACGTACACACAGGCACGTACACACAGGCGTGTACACACAGGCATGTACACACAGGCACGTGCACACAGGCGTGTACACACAGGCATGTACACACAGGCACGTGCACACAGGCGTGTACACACAGGCACGTACACACAGGCACGTACACATAGGCACGTACACACAGGCGTGTACACGCACGCGGGCATGCACATACACCACAGAGGAACAATGCGATATGGAGGAGATGCACAGCAGCATGAGGGGATTTGCCTGCTTGGCCCAGCCATGCTCACGTCTCTCTCCTTTTCTCATCTCTCAGAATGACTCAAGACCACGTCTCGGATGAGCTTCACGAAAAGCACCCGGGCGTCTCGTTTTTCCCCAGACAACCTCCCCGAGAAACTGGCAAGACTTGAAACGCACGAGTGCGGTTCCATGTCTGGGCCTGGTGCGCGTTTTCATGACGCGCAGATGGCTTAGGAAGGGTCGTGTGAGGGCAGGTATTGTGTACAACCTATAGGCCCTCCCCTTAGGCCAAAACAATGGCAACGTGACAATGTGCAAGAGCAGATTTCTTACTCGGATTTCATTTCGTCTTCCCAAGAGGAAGCAACATATATACAGTGGGGTCAAAAACGTCTGAGGCCACGAGTGAAAATGTTTCTATTGTGCATTCTTTTCTAATTTAATACAAACTTTTTCCATTAATAATAATTCAATTATCAGCATAACAATTTTAGTGAAAAAATTACATTAATTTACATAAATTACATTAGTTTCTTAGTATTTGGTAAATCCACTTTTTTTGCTTTAATGGCAACGTGCACTCAAGCTGCCATGGACACCACAAATCTGTGCAAAACCTGATGATTCATGTTATCCCAGCATTATCTGACCATGTTCCACAGAGCATCTTGTGAACAGAACAGTACGGGGGTCCCCTGAGGTTACGTCGATTGTAAAATGGCTGTTACTAGAAAGAACTGCAATCAATGCTAATCCAAAAACAACGGTGTTCCTCATTCAAATAAATACATTTTTAGCAGCAGCATTAGGGAGTGATGTTCACCTCCACCATGCATATAACTGCCCCATCCCCCGTCTCTTTCATAAACAGAACATACACATACACTGTATATATATACTGTATATATGTATGTGTGTGTGTATCCAGTTACATTATGTGTGTATACATTCATACATATATAAATGTAAAACGTACATTTATCCATTTATATTGTATTATTTTACAATATAATGACCAACGTAATAGATCATAGGCAGATCTATAAATGTGTAACGTTAACGCATGTATTGTTACAAATCACCTCGGTTTAGTACAATACATTACTTGGGAGAGCAACAGCTATGGTGAAACATCTATTAAACGGACTGTACCGACTAACTAGACATAATATGCTGTTTGACACAGAACATATTATGCGTTGTGTGTTCCTGTGCGTCTCACCGCGCCACCCCTGTGTGCTGCTGTTTCTGTCTCTCTCTCCTTCCTCCTCCCTCCTCCTCCCTCCTCCTTCCCTCCACCGCGCCCGCCCGCGGGCCCCAGTCCCTGACGGCCCTGAACTCTCTGGCGATTCCTCAGAGCTGAACGACCCCGGCCAGCCGCTCCCTGAGCCCCACACGCAGGAGCACATGGACCTCCTCCTGAGGCGGGAGGAGGAGGCGCAGCGCGAGGAGGAGGCGCGCCTGCGCCTCCTGGATGCCGAGCGCAGGAGGAAGAGGAGGCAGAAGAAGCTGCTGGCCAAGCAGCAGAAGGAGCTCTTCGAGGAGAGGAGGCGCGAGGAGGAGGCTCTGCGGGAGCAGATGGAGAAGGAGGAGGAGGAGGAGGAGCAGAGGAAACGCGACGAAGAGGCGGCGGCCGCGACGGCGGAGAGGGAGAGGCAGCAGAGGATGGAGGAGGAGAGGAGGCGCGAGGAGGACAGGAGGAGGACGCAGGAGGCGGAGCAGAGGAGGCTGCTCAGGGTGATGCAGGAGGAGTGGGGCGGAGAGGGGGACGACTTTGAGCGGGAGTGGGAGGGAGGAGAGAGGGAGTGGGGGGAGAGAGGAGAGGGGGAGTGGGGGGAAGGGGAGAGGGAGTGGGGAGAGAGAGGAGAGGGGGAGTGGGGGGAGAGGGAGTGGGGAGAGAGGGGAGAGGGGGAGTGGGAGGGGATGGGGAGGGAGTGGGAGGAGAGGGAGGACTACGAGATGTCGGAGGAGGAGGTGTGGCTGAGGGGAGACGTGTTCGAGATGCCGAGGCGGCGCACCTCCTCGGGGAGGACCCGGCCCCGCCCCGCCCCCCGTGTCCAGGAGCCCCCCGCGCCCGCGCCCTCCCTCCCGGTCGGCTGCGTCTTCGCCGACGTCACCGTCACCTGCAAGGACGCCCACTTCACCAACATCCCGCCCCTCTTCATCCCCCAACTCAAGGCTCTCAGCCTGGAAGGTGAGGGAGCCGTCAAAACTGCACACCTCCGCTAGAGCCGAGCCACAGTATACACACCCCTACACACCTCTACTAGGGTCATTCATGTGGCATGTATAGTTATCATAGTTTATGTACAGTTTGGTTAGTTCTAATAGTTCATGTACAGTTTGGTTAGTTCTCATAGTTCCTTAAATTCTACCTGCGGGTGTGGTTACACATTGTACCGCCTTCTAAAGCGTTAAAAACTATTTCAAATTAATATTTGGGAGGGAACGTATAAAAAAAAAAAATGAGGAACAATTTCCAAGACTACAAGATCTTTCAGACAGGATGAGATTATATGTTCAGGCCTGAAATACAATGGCAACTGCCAACTTGCCCAATGCCAACCTTCACCTTTTTATCCCCATGGCTTAAAAAACGTCAACATAGACAATGAGGGAATACGTAGGTAAGGGGGTTGTGGTGAATTTCCACTAAAATGCGAAGGCAAGTCACTCAGCACCGGCTCGAGTTGGCCACTCAGCACAAGGATTAAGGACTCAAAGGTTGTGGAACCAAAATACAAAGTCAGGACCAAAAACTCTTTGCCCGAGTAAAACAGTGGTTTCAGTTATCGCAGCTGTGGATCAGATGACTGGTGCTATCATCATAAATAAATACGTCATTTTGATGATCTTTTGAAGCTCTGGTCTCATGCGGTCTTTTTGTGCGTCCGCAGGGAATGACATCACCACAATCCCAACCGGGGCCTTCAACGGCCTTCCCAAACTGGAGTGGATCAACCTCAGCAAAAACAGGATCACGACGTCCGGCATCGACCCGCAAGTGTTCAAAGTAAAGAGACGGCGTCTGCTCTTCCGTTCCCCCGCAGCACACGGACTGCAAAAAAACGGGCTGTTCCACTCCCATTAATCAATTCTAACTGCGATCGGAGAGATGTAATCACGGTTCCGACAGCCCAAACTACGCATTCCATCGTCTGCGCCCGAAGATTGTAAAATAAGCCCAAGGCAATCCAAAACGAAACATTTGCACTATTTTTCAAAATTGAGCACCATTCGAATAAAGACTACATGTGGAAATCATTATTTCAAAATCACATGCCTGCTCTTGAAAAGAATTTACACGGTGCCAGTAGCTTGACTAGACTGACCTGCCGTTTTTCTGGAATTAATGTCACGTGAAATTTCCATGCCTTGTCCGGCCAGCAAACTTGTGACTTAAAAATGTGTATAGTAAACAAACATTGGCAAAAACTCACTCACATTGATCCCCCAAGAAATACCATTTCATGTTCAACCTGGCATCGTCTACCTCGAGAGTAGCCAAATTGCAAACTATGATTTGTATTGCAAGCGTAAATACACTGAAAGCCCGGTTAATTAGGTGTGACATCAGCTTCTTACAAATCCTCCCTAATGTTCTCATTTACGGTTTGGAGCACATTTCTGAGTCTGGCTTGTCTGAGTTGTGCGCTGTGGAACTCATAGGTTGCTCACAACAGAGAGCTCAAAGCCTTGACAACGGGCCCCTTCTCTCTCTCTCCCACCCTGCTCAAAGCGGAAAAACAAATTCCATGGCACACGTCTGAGTAAAACATCAGATATTTTAGGACCACGTTATGCTTTTCTTCCTTATTTTTCTTGGGTCCAACAAACTTTGTTGCAGAGTACAAAAATGAAGCATAGCCCTTTGCACTGGGGAGCAGTAGTCTGAGGCAAGAAAGAGAGTGAGAGAGAGAGAGAGAGGGAGAGAGAGAGAGAAAGAGAGAGAGAGCATGTTTACACGACACGCCCATTCTCAGAGCAAGGAGAAACTAAGACCATCTGTCTGAAACACAGACTGACAGAATTACTGGAGAAACTGATACAAACATTATGACAGCACGTCATCCCTATGCCCTATGGCCATTCACTGTTTGTTCATTCATATTTACAGCCTCTAAAAGCCTTCAGCAATGTCAACAAATGCTTCTTCTTAACCCCTTAATGAATGTTTTTTTTTTTTTTTTTTTTTTTACCCTTTGCTCCCTCAAAAGGGCCTGAAGTTCCTGACACGCCTGTACATGGACAGCAACTTTCTGGACCAGATTCCCCCAGAGCTGCCTCCCAGTTTACAGGAGCTGAAGATCAACGAGAACAACCTTCGTGGAATTGATGAAAACAGCATGCAAAGTACGGCAACACTCCACCACTCAAGGAGTTTTCCTTCACCACTATTGTCTTTGGATGGCTTTGTGGAAGTTTGGAACGGTTTGAACAGTGAAGTATAATGTGACACTGCAGGCAGACTGCAGAAATTGAAGGAAATAAGCTAAAGAAAGTCTACATTTTCCTCAAACCCCCGCAGCTGCATTTTTACCCATCTATGCGGCCCCCCATGTTAAACTCATTGATACAGGTGCAGTGCCTAATATTGTACAGGATGTTGCTTTGACTAAAACGTCTGTCAAATAACTAAAATGTACATTCCCTGGTGTAAAATCCAGCTATGACCAGCTTGAAATGACCAGCTAACAGCTGTTTCAAAGCATCGCTTGAGGTGGTGAAACCATGTTGAGTATGATCTGAACTGGTCAAGCAGCTAACAGCTGTTTCAAAACCTAACTTGAGCAGGTTTTTTTTCAGCAGTGTTATAAACTCTTCTGTAACAATATTCAATACCCTCATGGAATGTATAGCAGTGCTAGTGCATTGTTGTGAGTACTGAAAAGGCGATTTCCATGCGCTGTTGTGAGTACTGAAAAGGCGTTTTCCATGCGCTGTTGTAAGTACTGAAAAGGCGTTTTCCATGCACTGTTGTAAGTACTGAAAAGGTGTTTTCCATGCGCTGTTGTAAGTACTGAAAAGGTGTTTTCCATGCGCTGTTGTAAGTACTGAAAGGCGTTTTCCATGCGCTGTTCTGAGTACTGAAAAGGCGTTTTCCATGCGCTGTTGTGAGTACTGAAAAGGAGTTTTCCATGCGCTGTTGTAAGTACTGAAAAGGCGTTTTCCATGCACTGTTGTAAGTACTGAAAAGGTGTTTTCCATGCGCTGTTGTAAGTACTGAAAAGGTGTTTTCCATGCGCTGTTGTAAGTACTGAAAAGGCGTTTTCCATGCGCTGTTGTAAGTACTGAAAAGGTGTTTTCCATGCACCGTCGTGAGTACTGAAAAGGCGTTTTCCGTGCCCTGTAACCCCGGACAGGTCTGCAGAACCTGGTCACCCTGGAGCTGGAGGGGAACATGCTGAGCGAGGGGAACGTGGCCCCGGAGGCCCTGCAGGCCCTCACACAGCTCTCCTACCTGCGGCTGGGCAGGAACCACTTCCGCACCGTGCCACAGGGCCTCCCAGCGGCCCTGCAGGTGGGCGCTGCCTGAACCCCGCCATTACATTACATGACATTACATTACATTATTGCCATTTGGCAGACACTCTTATCCAGAGCGACGTACAGTTGATTAGACTAAGCAGGAGACAATCCTCCCCTGGAGCAATGCGAGGTTAAGGGCCTTGCTCAAGGGCCCAACGGCTGTGCGGATCTTATTGCGGCTACACCGAGATTAGAACCACCAACCTTGCGTGTCCCAGTCATTTACCTTAACCACAACGCCACTGCGCCGTTCCACAACGGCAATGCTGATACCGAATACAGAGAATATTCCTGTGTGTAATGCGGAATGCAGCCGCTGCAGAGCTATGAATACAATCGGTACTGCCCGAAACGGTCCGTGCCATTTTGCCAACCCGTTTATTTTTTAGCGGCCCGTAATTCAGACCTCCAGCGCCAGGATGCGTCCTGCCAATCAATTTGTTGAGCAGCCATTGACAGGCCCTGCTAATCAACTGCAAAGCCAATCTCAATCTCAATTATATCTGCACATACATCTTAGCGTCTGAGGTTTGCTGTATAATTTTATGCTGTTCAACATCATTGAGCGCTAAATCAAAACGAATTGCAGACCTAAAATTACGTTTCAGTGGCACATACAGGAAAGGGTAAAACTGAAAGAGAGTAGTGGACGGTACTCTTTGCACGCACTGTGTGACACCTGGAAAGCTAGATTATTACAGTATACTCTATACTGTAGCATTTACTTGCGATCCATGATTTTATGTTTTTAAGTCATCTGGATTTCACCTGTGGGAAACGATTTAAATCAAAACAACAATTACAGTAATCCAGAACACTCCAGCTGACCACATGAATGGATGCTTCAGCTGGTAATTAAGTCTTCAGCATACGTTTTACGTGTGATGCCACTGCCAGTGGCAGCGATGCTTTTATGAAGTGCAACACGGGCAGCGACTGCATACTGCAGAAATGTTTACATGCCAAGCAATTTCCTTTCTGCTTTTCAGGAACTCCATCTTGAAAACAACGTCATTGAAGAAATATCAGAGTCCGTCTTCAATAACTCGAGAAACCTTAATATTGTCGTCTTAAGGCACAATCGGCTCGATGAGACAATGATTGCTCCTTTGGCCTGGATCAATCACAAGTAAGTGCTCTCATTTAGCTATCCAGGTAACATAGTGCACTAGGAAAGTGTTGTCATTTAACTATCATGTTCTTAAGAGGTAACACAGTGCACTAGGAAAGTGTTGTCATTTAACTATCATGTTCTTCAGAGGTAACATAGTGCACTAGGAAAGTGTTGTCATTTAACTATCATGTTCTTCAGAGGTAACACAGTGCACTAGGAAAGTGTTGTCATTTAACTATCATGTTCTTAAGACGTAACATAGTGCACTAGGAAAGTGTTGTCATTTAACTATCATGTTCTTAAGAGGTAACATAGTGCACTAGGAAAGTGTTGTCATTTAACTATCATGTTCTTAAGACGTAACATAGTGCACTAGGAAAGTGTTGTCATTTAACTATCATGTTCTTAAGACGTAACATAGTGCACTAGGAAAGTGTTGTCATTTAACTATCATGTTCTTAAGACGTAACATAGTGCACTAGGAAAGTGTTGTCATTTAACTATCATGTTCTTAAGACGTAACATAGTGCACTAGGAAAGTGTTGTCATTTAACTATCATGTTCTTCAGAGGTAACATAGTGCACTAGGAAAGTGTTGTCATTTAACTATCATGTTCTTCAGAGGTAACACAGTGCACTAGGAAAGTGTTGTCATTTAACTATCATGTTCTTAAGACGTAACATAGTGCACTAGGAAAGTGTTGTCATTTAACTATCATGTTCTTAAGACGTAACATAGTGCACTAGGAAAGTGTTGTCATTTAACTATCATGTTCTTAAGACGTAACATAGTGCACTATGCAAGTGTTGCCATTTTGCTATCCATGTTCTTAAGAGGCAATGTAGTGCACTATGCAAGTGTTGCCGTTTTGCTATCCATGTTCTTAAGAGGTAGCAAACTATGTAAGTGTTATCATTCAGCTATCCATGTTCTTAAGAGGCAACGTAGTGCACTATGCAAGTGTTGCCATTTTGCTATCCATGTTCTTAAGAGGTAGCAAACTATGTCAGTGTTGTCATTTAGCTATCCATGTTCTTAAGAGGCAACGTAGTGCACTATGCAAGTGTTGCCATTTTGCTATCCATGTTCTTAAGAGGTAGTAAACTAGGTAATTGTTGTCATTTAGCTATCCATGTTCTTAAGAGAACAAAAATACACCGATAGTAATGCAGAGTAAATCTATTCGCACATGGATACTGGCGCATAATAGACCCATTCACACATGCAGGGTATTCACTGGTTTTAGTGTAAGTCTTTCAGGAATGATGAAAGCCATTCCTTTATTTGTAAAACATATAGCAACAAAATGGCTAATTAGTGGTAAATAAAGCTTTTTGGGATATGCCCTGCTCTATAATTCAAATCAAGATCTTACTTTTGAGCCAGCATGTGCAATTACCGCACTGACATAAACTGCCAACACAGACTTTGCTTCACAAGTACTAGGTCTACAGACCGCCTTTGATCTTTCCGTCAGAAAGACTTCCAAAACGGACCGAAAGCGCTGGAGTCTGGGTTCCTTCTGTGTGATGTCAGCCATGATTTAATGAGGTGAAATTTTGAACACGCCAGGCCTTGGGCCCACATGTCCGGCGCTGATTGTAAATACTCCATACATGAAGAACGGAGCGGACCCGGACCGCGATCCGGCCCGGACCGACGCAGACACAGCGCTTTCCTTTCCGTGCTGCTCAGCATTTACACGCAAAGTTCAGCCAAGCGATTTCCACACCTCGAAATATACTGGCTCTTCTATTATCTCTCAGACGACACGTTTCACTGAAAACGCTTTAAAAAAATTCAGTCATGTTTTGTCCATAAATAATACATTTCCTTACAGGGATGAACTAAGCCGGGATGTCTAATATTCAGCTCTGCTTTTAATCAAAACTGCATTAAGTCTGCTGTCCTGGTTTCTTTTCTTTTTTTTTCTCCCCCCTACAAGACACCTGGAGTCCATAGACCTCTCGCACAACAAGCTTTACCACGTTCCGTCGTTCCTGCCAAGATCCCTGGTGCACCTGGTCCTCGTTGGCAACCGGATCGAGAGGATTCCGGGCTACGTGTTCGCGCACATGGATCCGGGCATCGAGTACCTGTACCTGTCCTTCAACAAGCTGGAGAGCGACGGCGTCGACCCGCTGTCCTTCTTCGGGTCGCTGCGCTCCATGTCGGAGCTGTTTCTGGACCACAACCAGCTGACCTCGGTGCCCCTGGCCATCAGCGAGATGAAGGCCCTGCGCTTCCTCAGACTCAACGACAATAACATGAGGCGAGTGGTGTCCACAGCCCCGGCTGTGTCGAAGTGTCCCTGAGTTTTTTCTGGTGCACCTCAGCCGCTACCTGCCGTAGGATCCCACACCGTGTCTCAAAAGCCTTGGCAGTGAGTTGAACGGAAACCACCAAAAAAAAACGTGCTGGTACGACTACTCAGGATCCCCATACTGTACAGGGTACAGAGTTTAGATGCAGACACGTAGGCGACATCGCTTCAGGAGGTAAGAGCAGTCGACTGGAAGTCGGAGGGGTTGCAGGTTCGATCCCACCCTAGGTGTGTCGAAGTGTCCCTGAGCAAGACACCTAAACCCGTAACAGCTCCTGACGAGCTGGTTGGTGCCTCGCATGGCAGCCAATCACCGTCGGTGTGTGAGTGTGTGTGTGTGTATGTGGGTGAATGAGAAGCATCAATTTTACAGCACTTTGGTTAAAGGCGCTATATAAATGCCAGCCATTTACCATTTACTTTTCCCCCGAAAAACCTCACACCACCTCTGAGGCAGCTGGTCTAAGCTGTGTTTTTGACACTTTTCGCTGGTCGGCCAGCTGTTCACCAGCTGCCCAGGCCATGTAATTCACGAGCCCACCAGTTTGACCACCAGCTTACTGGACCTGCATAAGCAGCTTTGTCCAGTTCGAGACCACCTATGACCAGCAAGAAGTGTCAAAAACACCTTTTACGAATCCCAGCTGGTTTCTAAGCTTCATTTGCAACAGGGAACACCTGCTCTCAACAACAGCCAAACCGAAAAAAAAAAAAAAAAAGATTTTTTTTTTTGGAGTAGCGGTGACTTGGCAAAGCGTGGAATAACATGGCTCTGTTCACTCAGTTCCACTGAACCACAACAGGGCGAGCTGGTAGTCGAGGAGCACAGACTGCATCCCAGAGGTTAAAGTTTAAAGCAGTGCAGTTGCAGTGTACTGTTTGCAAGCACTCGAGCTGAATTATTTCAGTCAGTATCCAACTGCTAAAAATGGAAAATATTGTAATGTAACAACGGACAACAACAGTCCACGGCTAGTGTTTTCTCATTCTGTGACATTTCATAAGCTGCGGATGGGTTGTGCAGCTAAAACAAAGAAAGATGACTTTCATTCTTGGCACGCGATGATGCCTGAAGTTAACCCCCCGTTTATTTATCCCGTCCTTCCTCCAGGAGCGTTGCAGAGGACGCCTTCTGTGACCCCATGAGTGAAGAGGAATCAAACCTCATGACACTGCGTCTGGAGAACAACTTCATCGACACCAGGAGCATCTCCCCCACCGCCTTCTCCTGCATACACTCGTACTTGAGCGTCGTTCTGCAGCCTCAGAAGACGAAGTAGCGTCTGTACTTTCTTCTGCTCTCGCCACGGGCCAAAGAAAACAGAAAATCAGCCCATTCTCCGTTTCGCCGTCGACCGCCGCATTCCAAGAAAAACCAGAACAAAGCCTCTCCGATTTCCTCATGTTAAGATGACGATAAAATAAGAATGTACTGGAGTAATTTATACGATTAATTTATGCATAACTCCCTGATTATGAGAGACTTGTATGGCTCATATTCGTCTTCATCAAAGCCTTTATAGGAAAGGACGTGAATAAATCTGTATGAACCTCTGACAAAATACACACTTAAAGAAAAATGGGATCCAGGAAAGTCATCTCCATTATGACCTCATATCTACAGATTTTCTATCCTCAGAGATAAATCTTGTAGTGAGAGAAATTTTCCAAACGGAGAGCCGTTTATTTGAAATAGATCTCACTCTTCAAACATCGTCGGTCATATATTAGCTTATACTGCGCCCGTTTTTAAAAAATCAGAAGCACCAGGAACATTTATCACCTTTATAAGTGATTGGCGGCTCTCATTCAGACAACCTATTGTTGATTCCCTATAGGGAAATGATGCGCTCGCTTTGTTAAGGGCAAAATGGAGAAGGCCCTTGTTATGCACGTTTACAGAACAAGAAGTGTAATTTGGTTACATCAGGTTTAAATAGTTTCCAGATTAGGTCAGTAGTTAGATGTGCATCTTGATGTAGATTAAAGCACCTTTTTTCATAGGTTATCACAGTGCCTGACAGCGCAATGTCAAGAGATAAGGTAACTTTCCTTGGCCTTATTGGTATTACAACTGAGAGCGGTGTTTTCGTTTCACCTGTAGCTTGTTTTGATATATTAACAGTTGTACTGTAGAAGATGGGGCAGCATTCAAGTTTTCTGGGTAATAATTACCTATTTCAAATGACCCTGCTTCTAAGCAATACCATTGTAAACTTACAAAAAATTCTGATGCAAGTGAAAATATGCTACAATCATCAATATTTGTATTTTCACAAATTTTATTTTGTTACAATTGACACTTGTTAAACTATGTGTTGTTGATGTCTGTATTTCTTTACTATGCATACTTTGCTTCCAAACATTCCAAGTAACCTTTTTGTACTACAATACATTTTCATAAAGCATACATGTATGTATTATAAAAAAACTAATTATGGGACAGCTATCAAAATGGAATTTTTCAAACTGTACTGATCTGTACGAAATCTGAACTGAACAACGAAATAATAAAAAACAATGCCAATATGAAATTGTGGTACTTGTCTGGTGATATTCTGAAAGTGTAACTAGGCATGTCTGGTAGAATACAGAAGAGAATAAAATATGTCACCACATCAGATCAGCCATTGGAAAATATGATCAGAGGGTAATTTGTGCGGACAGATTCAGCTTAAGATGTTTCCGACCGCAATGTCACAACATTTTCCATCTTTGTACGGTGAGACTTCTCAGCACATATTTGACAGGTAACAGATTATCAGAAATACATCTCACAATTACATTCGAATATGGGCAGAATGCAAAGGTCCAACACCGAAAACTGCCCCCGAGATCGTATTAAAGGAGCGCACTCTCCTGCTAGAGTGCAGGTCCAATGCACGAAACAGACGCCTTCCTCACAAGAGGCTGCTTTTACCCCAGCAATGTGACCCGATACTTAAGGAGGTATGAAAACTTAAGTCAAATTTCATCGTCGTCCACGTCCAGTCAATCTTTCCCTTTCCGAAGCGCAGACACACATTTCTGCAATACCGCAGCTGACCGATTAATCTCGCCTTGACTTTTATTTTATTTTTACTCTGCCCCATTTCGATATTCGGGTTGATGTCGTCTGGGTTTTCAGAGACCTGGACCCAGGACTGCCACTGAGCGGGAAGCAAACGGGATACGTTTTTCTCATCAGTGGAATAAATCACTCACGGAACAGTGTGTCCTTCCCAGTTAAACACTGCTAACCTATTAATTTCATCTCTGTCTCAGAAAACATCATCCAGAAGTGGGTCTGCCATGCAGGCGCACACTTTACACTACACTAAACTCCCCATCATCCATCTGGACTGTTTACCCAAGATGGCACCTATAATGTCCATCTCTTTTATTCCCGAGGATATAAAATATATATGCCCGCAGCCACATGTGTACGTACACACGAATGTCTGAACGTGAAACAGATTCCAAATGCATACAAAACCATCAGGAGTCTTAAAAAAGGTATTTGAAATACCTTCTGTGTTCCATGTGTCGAAAGGCGATGAGCTAATTTCACGATTTCACATTGCGCCTACCAACGGAATTTTTTAACCAGACACAAATTCTGCACGCAGGTCTCTTGTTTTGATCATCTTATTACACTTCAAAACTTTCATCATATGAAAATCTACTGAAATGATAAAACTATTTTGTAAAAAAAACAAAAAAACCTGCACTTTAAAAAACACAAGAGAAGCATTATTTACTTTATGAAGTACAAACCCCCAAAGGCCCAACAGTAGCACACAGATACTCAAATACAAATTCTCCCTACTGTACAAAAAAAGATTTAAGGGACCTCTTGGAAAATATTACACCCCTTGAGAGATTATGTAAGAAAATAGTCTTCCTGGTTTAAATCTTTGCCAAGCCTGGGTCATAAGCATAGATTTGGTCTGTTCTCCAAACGGCACTTTCTGATGAAGTAAGCAGATATAAAGTCTGTCCCAAAACGACCCTGGAGATCTTTTCGACTGGGTCTCATTCCTCTCCTGGACTGGCTAAGAAAATCAATCAAAAACCATCCGAAACTCTTGGCACTCCCGGTGCCAATGAACAAAATGCCCTCTTTCCCTCCAGATCTTACAAGGGAGTTAAAACTCGGAGCGCGCAGCCAGCGCTGAACACAAAGTTTCCAAAAAACCTGGAGCAGCTGCGTCCGGGCGAAGACCACACCTTTCACACATCTTCGTCTGTTTAACCAGTGCTGAGGGTTCACATGAGTCAAACACTCAGAGGAAAACATTAACACGTTTACTCCAGTCAGAGGACAACAGGCGGCACAAAGACGGCTTTGCTTCCCTCAAAGGAGCAGTCCACAGATAACACGTCATCTCCAAAACCAATATGCTATTTCACTGCTTTCATCAATGAAAATATTCACTCTAAGGAGCGGTTTACAGATAACATGTCATCTCCAAAACCAATATGCTATTTCACTGCTTTCATCAATGAAAATATTCACTCTAAGGAGCAGTTTACAGATAACACGCCATCTCCAAAACCAATATGCTATTTCACTGCTGTCATAGATGAAAAGATTTTCCTCTGAAAAGGATGGGTACTGAAAGCGAGTATATGCTATGCACACTGTCCTGCAAAGCACTAATTGATTGATTGATTGATTGATTGATTGTTCAGTGTACGTTTGTTGCAATTCAAGTACACCATTAATAAAAAATAGGAATACCAAGGTTTAAAAATGTTGCCTAATGTTGCTCAATTAGTGAGCCAACATTTCAGCTAGACAAGAGGAAACTGGGGATTTCACCATCTGATATTTGGATTCAATAACCAGAAATAACCTCCAACATGGGGGACAAAGGTGAAAGGTGAAAGTTCATCCTCATAATTATTAACAAGCACGCAGGCAAAGAATTCAAGGCTACCAGTTTCAGCGCTGTTGAAAAGACCACAGTAGAGCTCCATCAGAGAAGTTTGGGTTCCCTCCACTACTAAGAGTATTCAAACAGAACAGTGTGGCACTAATTTCTTAAATAAAATAATGGAAAAAAGGAAAACTAAATAAAGCATTAAAGGACAATTTCATGCCATGAGAAGATGGCAGTAATAGCACATGTCACATATGGGCATCAATGAATTGGTGCAAACAATGATAATGAATAATGAATGGTAATGAATGAATACAGTACATTGTCTATTTGGAATATAGCCTCAACAATCACCAATTGCTGTATTCATGTAAATGTACTCACATTTTTTTTTTTTTAGCTCATTTGTGTACTGACCATTGCTTGTGTAACGACTGTTTTGCAAGCATGGGCATTACATCTTGTATTGACTGTACGGAGTACAGAGTCTTTTCAAAGCAGCAACACAGTCAATATG
This sequence comes from Conger conger, assembly GCF_963514075.1. Taxonomy (NCBI): domain Eukaryota; kingdom Metazoa; phylum Chordata; class Actinopteri; order Anguilliformes; family Congridae; genus Conger; species Conger conger. The sequence continues at coordinate 7,330,842 of NC_083773.1, forward strand.
TCATGAGATACAGGCACCATCCTCCAGATTAGATACTGTCCAAAAACACACACACACGTACTAGATACCTGAGCATCTACGAAAACATACCACCATAGACACAAAAACACACACTACATACCAGAGCATCTATGAAAACATACCACCATAGACACAAACACACGTACTGGATACCTAAGCATCTACAAAAGCATACCACCATAGACACAAACACACGCACTAGATACCTGAGCATCTACGAAAACATACCACCATAGACACAAAAACACACACTACATACCTGAGCATCTATGAAAACATACCACCATAGACACAAACACACGTACTGGATACCTAAGCATCTACAAAAGCATACCACCATAGACACAAACACACGCACTAGATACCTGAGCATCTACGAAAACATACCACCATAGACACAAAAACACACACTACATACCTGAGCATCTATGAAAACATACCACCATAGACACAAACACAGGTGCACATACGAGCATTCACATCAGTCAATGTCCAAGTGCTCAGTGGAGTATGCTGCATGCGGGCCAGGTCATGCAGTACACGAACACACACTTATTTAGACTTGACACCATTGAGGAAACACACGGAGGGCTGATGGTCTTGGATTCCTTGAACATCTCTGTATGGCTGTAATACCTTTGTATGGATGCTCCATTGTGGTGTGCATGTTCCTTCTCTAACAAAACATGACATCCCTACGTATATTTTATGAGAGTTATACTTCTACTGCTGTAGCCTATCCACTTAAGAGTTACGATGTGCTGTGTGTTCAGAGATGCTCTTCTGCATACCACTGTTGTAATGTGTGGTTATTTGTGTTACTGTCACCTTCCTGTCAGCTTTGACCAGTCTGGCCCTTCTCCACTGAGATCTCTCATTAAACAAGGCGTTTCTGTCTGCAGAACTGCTTTTTAGTTTTTTCGCACCATTCTTTGCAAACTCTTGAGTATTGCGCATGAAAATCTCAGTCCTGTGGACTTCAAAGAAACGAGTACACTTTTCACGAGGACCCATTTTAAACTGAAGCGGATAAAACACATCGTCCGGACACTGGCTATTGCACTGCCCCTCCCAGCTACCTCTCCGAAGCTTTGGCAGGATCGATCTGCTCAGCGAAGGAGTGTGAGAAACACTTGCTGCCAGAGCGCGTGGAAACGTTCCTGGTGCCGGTGGCCTCAGGCTGGCCCTCTGGGTCTCTGACAGGAATGTCTGGAGCTCAGTGTTTGGGTGGGCACGGAGCTGCATCCAGTTCCATCTCCAGAAAACCCCAGCAGCAATAAAACGCATTCCGGACCTCCATGGTCAACTGGGGTGAAACCATTCACGAGTCCATTTCCTTTTTTTTTAAAATAATGTCCAAAGTACATCAGTCCACGCCGGATTGCTTCGCCCATTACGTCTTGGATGGAAGCCGAGTTTCGCGTTTTGTAATTGAACAAAAGGAAGTGTTTCGTTACAACTGTTCAGAATGCCGTCACTGACGGCACAATCTGAGTGGGAAACTACCTCAAACTTCTAAATATAGCTGGGCCACATTTAATTAATGTTTCCCCAGTCTCTGTCAGTGTCTATTTTTAATATAATCTTCACAGGCTTGTTACCCTCGTCCTCTGAAACTTCATCTGGACAGCTGCACGAGGACATAGGACACCAAACGCTGCTCACGTCTAAAATATACTTAATCTCTTTCAAATATGGGTCAGGTGCAAATAATTAATGTATTACTCTTTGGCTAAAGAGAATGAGTTTGTCATGTTCTTCTTTGGAAGGTGTTTCTTCGGAGGTTAATGTACCCACTTAGCAGGAGCTGCTTAGAGTGAATGCAACCTTGACATTCAGGTTTCCTGAAGAATGTTTGCAGGACAGCCGTAAGACACGTGCTAATACGGCTGCGATTGGTTTTGGATTTCTCACACCGGTAAGAACAGCGTCTAATATTTGTTTTAAGTGACAACTATATTTCGTCAATTGTCATCCTCAGATTGTCAGCGATACGATTTAAGTCTGATGGGACAGTGCAATGATGGATAATTCAATGCAAAAAGAAGAATGATTGACACGTTGCTTTGTTATAGAAAGCTGAGTCTAAGAATGCAGTGATGAACCTTGATTAATATACTTTCTGATATTAATCCATTGATTTGATATTAAATGCAGGGTAAACGCAAAGCTTCCATATCCGGTTTACAATCTTAATTCTGAACATAAAATACACAGCTCACTTTTTCTGTATCTGGCTGCAGCTAGGAGAAAACATAAACCTCACGACCAACAATCCTCCCAATATCACAACCAAGTGCATTCACACCAACAACACAACATACCCACGAGAACTGAATTGTGCTCTGCGTATCCTGTCAAATGAAAATGAGAAATCATGAAAAGGGTGAAAATGAGGCAGGCTACACACATCCCAGACCTATTTACATAACTTTTTGGCAAATCCATGCCCCGAATTAAATCCATGATGATGATTCATTGGAAGAATTTTAAATCCATTGCATTTTTTTTTTTGTGTCATTTTTTTTAAACATTTTTTTTTTAAAGAAAGCATCATCTTTCCAAACCCCCTAAGTCGGCATTATGTAACGGCGCTGGGGCGTTTACAGCCAGGTATAATATTTAGGATGGCAGGCCGCCACCCGGCTCTCCCGGCGGGGCGAGGACCTACCAGTGGCTCCCGAGTGAGGCCTGGGGGGGGGGGGGGGGGGGGGGGGACCGGGGCGCTCAGAAGCAAGCGGAAACTGCTGGCGGGGGCAGCGGGGGCTGATGA